>NC_057808.1:129015075-129183658 GCF_018294505.1 Triticum aestivum
CGCCCGCCGGAGCCCCTCGCCGGAGCCCGCCCGTCGAGGTACTGCCGCCGCCCGTTTCCGTCGTTGCCGGTTTTCTGTAAAAAAAACCTTTCGTTTTAAAAAAAACCTAGATCGGTTTTTTCGGTTTTATTATTTTGCGAGCGTTCACCGAACCGTTCGTCCGTTTTTCTCTGTAAACGAACGTCCGTTATTTAACCGTTCGTCCGTTTTTCTTTTTCGTCGGATTTTCTCGTTATTATCTCAGATTCGATTTCTGATCGAATCTTCGATTCTGTTTAACTTCTCGCTCGTTTATCGGAATCAGGCGATTCAAGCGCCTAGAGTTTCGTCTCGAAATTCTCTTTCCGTTTAACCTACTCAAACAAGTTTTTGCTACAGTAAAATTTGACCTAGATCCAGATTAGCAAACGAAGTTTCTTTCTTTCGCCGTTTGACTTTCGTTGCTTCTTTCGAGTTGATTCTTTTTGCAAACCGGAGTTCTTAAGTTGAACTTTCTGGTTGGATCTTTCATTCGAGTTTTACCTGTGCATTAGATGAGTACTGATTGTATGCTTGTTTGTTTGCGATAGAGTACCCGGAGTGTGCCGCTTGTTACTTCGAATCGCTAGGTTTTGCGGATCATCAGCAAGGCAAGTAACACTTTGATCATACCCCGTTCATACCCAGTTTTTATTGCATTAGATCTGTTTCCCTCAAACACTTGCATGATTAGGATCTAATTAAATTGTGGGAACTGGGAAGTAGTTGAGGTAGTACCTATTACCTGTTTTCTTATCAAACCCTTGGGAGTTACTTCTACGTTGCTTTTATTATTGCCCTGCTATGCTCGTAGACGTGGATTGGGTTTGAGTGATATCCATGACAGATGTGAGATGTTTATTAATGGTTCAACTTAAGGTGGCAACTAAAACTCACACTGGGTGGATTGAGGCACCTGGAGAACCCAGTGTTGTCTGTATGTATAAGGTCCGCCACCCAGGCTCAAAGGGATCATAAGATTATTCATGCTAGAAACTTCCATGTGCAGCCACAAGCTATTATGGGCTCTAGCATAGCTGAGTAGGTTACAGGATCTCTTGAAGAGGTGGACTAGCAGATGTAGGGGAAAGTAGGTGTACCGGTCCATCCAGAGTAAAGAGTGATTGTTTCTGAAAGACTGTGTCTCGGTCATCCGTTTCTCAAACATCATGCAGTGCGAGAATCAAGCGGAGGCGATCGAGTCTTGTGGGGAAAAGTGCACAAACCTCTGCAGAGTGTACAAACTGATCATGATTAGCCGTGTCCACGGTTATGGACAACTTGAGTATCTAGTACCTGGATTATCATTTGAATCTCATCACCGTGATACTTATAATTAATTTTGTTGGGTTAATGATGATACTTAATCTCTTTGGAGATATTCGATGTAATAAGTGTGTGATTGCTACTCTGTTATAAATCCTCCATTTGTACTGTGCGTGTCAGCATTACTGATCCAGGGATGACACTGGTGCACAGCAGCACAGGCCATTTGAGGTCTGGTCGCTACATGCATCAAATTTTTGTGCCACTATCCTCACCGGGCTCCACCATAAGCCTTACTTGTGTAGGTGTGAGAATTTACAAGATCCGGTACCAATTGTGCTATTTCCTTGATACATTATTGAGTGATCATTGATCCATCTTCAACATTGGAAAGGTACATTTGGTCTAGTTCTTTCCTTTCTTCCACTCACATTTGCTTGAATCTTGTGATGGCTAGGCAAGACATTTCATCTCCGGTCTTCCATGACAACGACAGCGCAAACAGCTACATCACCAAAACGTCCATCTTCGGACTACAACGAGCAATGCGAGCCATTGAGCGACTCACCGTTGACATTCACCAGAGTGAAGCATGGACAAGGGACTACATCAACACCAAGTTGGATGCACAATTGGATGACATCTGACACGTGTGGGCCAACTACAAGTATTCTTCCTCTACGTCATCTTCAAGACGGAGACGCTCAAGTCGCAAGTCTTCGGAACGACCACACGATGAGAGTACCATGCGGCACCATCATCATCTTCGAGACGACTGCCAAGACAACCGCAAGCCCAAGGTGTATGACAATGAAGAGCGCCATCGACTACAACACCATCATCACCAACAAGACGGAGCTACAACTACTACCACCACTTCGGCATCTTCGCCAAGTGTTATCAAGGCATCTTCGTCTTTGGACGTACGGCATCTTTGACTACCTTCGACGAGTACGCCTACATCGGCCTTCATCCACGGCGACGGTGACGAGATGATCAAGCATGGGATTTTCCCTTCGGTCATGGAGGAGAGCGATGAGGTGCCATCTTTGCCCTTCATCCACGGCGACGACGACGAGATGGTTGAGCATGGGATTTTCCCTTCGACCACGGCGACGTATGATGACTTGAGTGACTTGTGCCACCATATTGAGAGTGCGAGTGACTTCACCACTAGCCCCATATATGATGAGTTGCCACAATTCCGATGTGAGGAGAGTCACAACCCCCACCACTTGAGTGAGATGAGTGACTCCACCATATGTGACGTTGAGTGCACCTATTTTGAGGGAGTGAGTGAACCACCACATCAAGAGAGTGTGATAGTTGATTGGGCATGTGAGGCCACTATGATTTCTAACGACTTAACCTCTACTTCTATTGTGTCTTCTCCTTTGGCGCTAGGTCCCATATATGATGACGCGCCGATCCTCGACGACTTCGTCCTCCCTTGGGACAAGACGATGGCCATGGTGGAATATGATGCACCCCCCACATGGTTCCATCAAGATGAAGATGATGACCACCATTTGGTCTTTGCCACCTCACCTACACCACTTGAGTGGAATGAACAAGGTAATATAGGTGAAGGTGATGCTCTAGTCCCGCTAGTGGACATTCTCGACATTGATTGCTTGCATGATGTTGATCCACCTATTGTCATGCTTCATGCTAGTTCGACTTCCCCATGCGATGATTTACCCATTTATGATGAGTTTGATGATTGCCATGTGGAGTCTATTAGTCATGATGCCAGCTTACATAGGATTTCTTGTGATAATTCTCTCGGTCACATCATGTTTGACAATCCGCTTGACTTGTCATATGCTATGCATGAGATCAACGCTATGTCATATTTGCAATATCATCGTAGTGACTATGCATATGCCATCAACATAAACCCAATTTGCACTTATGGCATAGATGACGAGCCCATTGTTATTGGCATTTGTTTTTCTTGTGATGATATTGATATGCTCCCTTTGCATCATTTATCTCATATGCCATGCCATGACCACCTAGCTTCGGATATGCATTGTTTTGGATGTTGTCCGTTTTCTCCATATGATGTTTCCAATATTGCTCATGAGGAGACCCCCATAGTTTCCTCATACATTTTAGGAGATTTTTATTCATCCTGTCCATTGCATGATCCCACTACTTGTGTGCACCATATGCTCCCCATGAATAAACATGCTAGTGATGTACCATATACTTGCATTCTCAATTTGTGTCCCCATCGTGCCATATATAACAACTATTCTTTCATGATGGATGACATGTTTCTATATCACGCATCTCATTTATTTGAGCATTGGATATTTCGTGCTAACCAACACATGCACGTATGCATCATAATGGATGATGTGTACATCTATCACGCACACACAATTTTTCCTTTGTATTTCTTTTGTGTAGGTACCCATGAATACTTGTCAACCTCGCAATCCCACGATTTGACAAAACGAGCTCTAGAGAGCAATGATGACTTGGGATCCCATGGATGGTCTTTCCCACCGCTCTATTCGCGCAAAGGCTTCCCGCATCTCTTCTACATGGCCCTCACTTGGCTATGGGTTATTGTCCATTACATATTTTATGCCCATATTGCCATGTTCACTTTGCATGATATGCTCATTTCTTTACATTTGCCATGCATTGGTGACCCATGCTTTGCATTGCACATGATAATTATTTCTAGTACTTGTATGTGTATTCACAAGCTTGGTGGAGATATTGCTTGTTCTTGCCCTGTTTCCTTGGTGATCCATTCCTATGATGATACATTGATCTTGCTTTGTAATCGTGCTCATGATATGTCATGTGCATTTCCTGTATCTTTTATTTGCTCACATGACATGATTGCCATGATTTCCTCTAGTCTGTTGCATCTTCGCTCCACTAGTTTGCACGACTTGATTTCTATGCTTTCTCATGTTGCATCTAATTCTTGGATTACTTGCTCCTATCATATGTTTGGTTGCAACAATGTCATTACTTCACATATGCCATGTCCCATTGCTTGTCACTTGCTTGTCTTGACTGCCTCACACATGATGAACAATTGCTCTTTCCATTGTGTTGAGTGCCACACTATTTTCACTATACCATATGCACATTATGCGTGGATTGTCTTGCACTTACCTCATGTGTTTAGCCATTTCATTTCATTTGGTGTTGTGAATGACTCTTATGCCTACCATAGACCGCTCATTGAGAGCCTTATGCATGCTTGCTATGAGCTTGAGGTAGATGCTTATTCTCTTCTCACACATATTTGCATCGCTACCTCACATTTCCATGCTTGTTTCCATGATGTTCCTCATTTTGCTCAATTTATGTGCTTACATGCCATGCCACACTCCCTTGTCACACCAAATGCTATGCTTGATGATGACACTTGTTTGGTGAGTCACTCCTCTAGGAGATCAAGACCTCCTAGGAGAAGATCCCTAGTGGATATCAAGCCCCCATCTTGGGAAGGATCCCCATCATAGGATCATCAAGACCTCTCTCCTCATAGGATTGGGATGAACTAGTACCTTGTATCTTTCCTTTGTTATTCTTGGATCATTGTGACCTCTTGTGTGTTCTTGGATCTATCATATGTGTGATTGGATCTAATCAATTTGAGTGTTTTCCCTCTCTTGTGTTCTTCGTCTTCTTCGTGTTCTTGGGAATTTCCCCTCCAATTCTTGAAAGATATCCATATAGGGTTCCACCCTACAACAACCTCTCTTTGAAATTCTTCAAATTTGAGTTTTTCGTCATTTGCAATTTCGTCAAACTGTTCAAATTCGTCATTTGAGGTTATTTTTCCATTACTTGAGCTGATATATGTATATGTCCATTTGAGTTTTTCATGTCCTCAATAGCGTGCACATATTACTAATTCTTCATTTTGATTTCTTCACCTATGTGGATGTGATCGGACCCGCTCCCTTCTATGCTAAGCTAAAACCACTCTGTTCACAAATTCTTCACATGTGTTCTATTTGACACTGTTCATTGTCTTCACTGTGTCCTTCACACCTGAAGAATTTGCAAACACTCTTTATATATTCTAAAAAATATATTTCTAGACGGTGTCATTGTAACTTCATCCCGCGCTTTCACTTAGACAGATAAGGATGAAAATGCATGTGTGACGCGTGTCACCGAGATGCGAATGGTCAGGTGCTTATCCGTCCAACTCTTTTGGACCACTCGGTTTTCACTGCGGCTATAAATAGCCTTGACCTCATCAACTTCATTTCATTTCACCTCCCAGCTCCTCTTGCTCTCAACTCTCAAACCCTAGCACCGCCGCTAGATTTCATTTCCGCTGGAGAAGAAGAGCTTCACTCCTCGACTTCTTCATCGACGTACTCACACAGGTCACGAATTTCTTCGTCTCTGCCGCCGTTGTTGACATCTTTCATCGCCAAGTTAGGGCACGAAAGATATGAACTGACGATTTCCTTTGCCTCGTCGTCCAGTTCATCGAGTTCATCATTGGGGTAATTAAATGCTTATTTACTGCCCCGCTTTGATCTTCACTCTACTAGAAAATCTTCAAATGTTGTTTTTACCACTCTTTCAATTCTTCAGCACTTCTTTTTTGGCCAGTCTTGAGAATTTTCATCTAAGTTATGCTTAACTACTAGATTCCTCAATTGTGCAATTGCTTCAATCTATACAACTCTGGAACCTAGGTCAAGAACACTTAGTGAATTGCGTCAGACAATAAGGGTCAATTTCCTCAACTGGTTTTATACTGAAAATATCTGAGAACGCATGTGACTCTTCCATGTTTCCTCGCAACTATAATCTATTCATAGTTGCAATGTCTGCCGGTGAATCTCTTGGTTCTCATCAAATTAATTCATTTGCAGCACAGCTTGAGGAAAATCTTCAAACTTCATCAGAGTCCTCACAAGTTCAAAAACCTCAGTTGAAGAAAATGGCTGAAGGAAAGAGGCCTCAGAAAGGTGGCAAAAGGAAAGAGGAACACACTGCTTTTGAGATCCCAAGGATATTTACTCAGGATAGTGTACGCCCGATGAAGCAACTCATGGCAAGGAAACTAAAGAGCAGCGCAAAACGCATGTGCAAAAGATCAAACAGTACTAGACGTATGAATGGACATATTGTCGGATTTCGGGTTCCGGCAAAATCCTTGAGGTTCGAACACTGGGGTGCGCATGAAGATCTCTCCCCTACCTAATCACGCCATCGGCCTCACCGCGATCTCAAAGCCTAGCTCGACGAAACCGCAACACAAGAGACACGAGATTTATACTGGTTCGGGCCACCGTTGTGGTGTAATACCCTACTCCAGTGTGGTGTGGTGGATTGCCTCTTGGGCTGATGATGAACAGTACAAGGGAAGCACGGCCTCCTGAGGAGAGGTGTTCTTGTGCTTGGTGAGTGTGAGGATGGAATGGATCTAGTCCAAGATGAGTTTGTGTGGGTGAGGATGATCTGAATCCCTCCTCTTCTGCGGTGGTGGCTAGTCCTATTTATAGAGGCCCTGGTCCTCTCCCCAAATATTGAGCGGGAAGGGAGCCAACAACAGTCAAATTTGAAGGGAGACAACTAGTACGAGTTATCCTGACTAAAGGTGGTCTTCGCCTGCCAAAGGCTCTGGTGGTGACGCCGTCTTGGGCTCCACGACGACCTCCGTCTTGCCGTCCTGCTGGTGTTGGTCTCGTTGCACCGATATGGAACCTTTGCCTGATGCCTCGGGACTCCTCGCCTGCGCTTGCCCCTTTAGCACCAAAGAGGAAACGAGGACACTGCGCGCTGCTGCCCGCCTGGCGCCCGCCTGGCTCCAGTCGTCATGGCTTGCGTCACTCGAACCTCGCGAGGTGTCCCTTGCTTTGATCTCTCCGCCCCTCGCGAGCCAGCCTAGTGAGGCCACTCCCGAGGAGGTCTTGTGTCGTCCGCCTCGCAAGGCTTGGCCCCTAGTGAGGGTCTTGAGTGTTTGCTGGTGAAGATGGGCCGTACAGGGCCGCTGGCGGAGCCACGCCATAGGCCGCAAGCAGGCAAGTCTGGGGACCCCCATTCCCAGGACACCGACAGTAGCTCCCGGGCCCAAGGCGCGCTCGGACTTGGCTTTGAGGCGAAGCCAAAGGGTAAGTGCAGAGCGCCGCGGGCCCCAACAGCCTGCGGCCCCGCTCGACGCGTGGCGATTGACGGGACGTGGGTGGCCCCGCTTCCCCACGCAGCCTTGATATCCACCTGGCTAGGCGTGTTGGGGAACGTAGCAATAATTCAAAATTTTCCTACGTGTCACCAAGATCAATCTAGGAGATGCTAGCAATGAGAGAGAAGGAGTGCATCTTCATACCCTTGAAGATCGCTTAGCGGAAGCGTTCAAGAGAACGGGGTTGATGGAGTCGTACTCGTCGTGATCCAAATCACCGATGATCCTTGCGCCGAACGAACGGCACCTCCGCGTTCAACACACGTACGGAGCGGGGACGTCTCCTCCTTCTTGATCCATCAAGGGGGGAGGAGAAGTTGATGGAGATCCAGCAGCACGACGGCGTGGTGGTGGAAGTAGCGGGATCCCGGCAGGGCTTCGCCAAGCGCAAGCGGGGAGGCAGAGGTGTCACGGGAGGGAGGGAGGCGCCAGGGCTTGGGGGTGCTGCTCCCATGCGCCTCCCCACTATATATAGGGGTGGAGGGGGATGGTTTCTTGCCCTCCAAGTCCATTGGGGCGTTGGCAAAGGTGGGGGGAAGAAATCCCATAATTTCCCTTCCCCACCGATTGTTATCCCCCTTTTTTAGGGATCTTGATCTTATCCCTTCGGGATATGATCTTATTCCTTGTAAGCTGGGATCTTGGTGCGCCTTGACCAGGGGTGTGGGGCCTTGCCCCCACTACCCACGTTCATGTGGGTCCCCCCATGCAGGTGGGCCCCACTTCGGAACCTTCTAGAACCTTCCCGGTACAATACCGAAAAATCCCGAACATTTTCCGGTGGCCAAAATAGGACTTCCCATATATAAATCTTTACCTCCGGACCATTCCGGAACTCCTCGTGACGTCCGGGATCTCATCCGGGACTCCGAACAACTTTCGGTTAACCGTATGCTAATATCTCTACAACTCTAGCATCACCGAACCTTAAGTGTGTAGACCCTACGGGTTCGGGAGACATGTAGACATGACCGAGACGACTCTCCGGTGAATAACCAACAGCGGGATCTGGATACCCATGTTGGCTCCCACATGTTCCATGATGATCTCATCGGATGAACCACGATGTCGAGGATTCAATCAATCCCGTATACAATTCCCTTTGTCAATCGGTACGTTACTTGCCCGAGATTCGATCGTCGGTATCCCAATACCTTGTTCAATCTCATTACCGGCAAGTCACTTTACTCGTACCATAATGCATGATCCCGTGACCAAACACTTGGTCACATTGAGCTCATTATGATGATGCATTACCGAGTGGGCCCAGAGATACCTCTCCGTCATACAGAGTGACAAATCCCAGTCTCGATTCGTGCCAACCCCACAGACACTTTCGGAGATACCCGTAGTGCACCTTTATAGCCACCCAGTTACGTTGTGACGTTTGGCACACCCAAAGCACTCCTATGGTATCCGGGAGTTGCACAATCTCATGGTCTAAGTAAATGATACTTGACATTTGGAAAAGCTCTAGCAAACGAACTACACGATCTTGTGCTATGCTTAGGATTGGGTCTTGTCCATCACATCATTCTCCTAATGATGTGATCACGTTATCAATGACATCCAATGTCCATAGTCAGGAAACCATGACTATATGTTGATCAACGAGCTAGTCAACTAGAGGCTCACTAGGGACATGTTGTGGTCTATGTATGCACACATGTATTACGGTTTCAAGTTAATACAATTATAGCATGAACAACAGACAATTATCATGAACAAGGAAATACAATAATAACCATTTTATCATTGCCTCTAGGGCATATCAACAGTCTCCCACTTGCACTAGAGTCAATAATCTAGTTCACAACACCATGTGATTAACACTCAAAGTTCACATCGCCATGTGACTAATACCCAAGAGTTTACTAGAGTCAATAATCTTGTCCACATCACCATGTGATTAACACTCAATGAGTTCTAGGGTTTGATCATGTTATGCTTACGAGAGAGGTTTTAGTCAACGGGTCTACAACATTCAGATCCGTGTGTGCTTTACAAATCTCTATGTCATCTTGTAGATGTAGCTACCACGCGCCACTTGGAACTATTCCAAATAACTGCTCTACTATACGAATCCGGTTTACTACTCGGAGTCATCCGGATTAGTGTCAAAGTTTGCATCGACGTAACCCCTTACGACGAACTCTTTTACCACCTCCATAATCGAGAAAATTCCTTAGTCCACTAGATACTAAGGATAAGTTCGACCGCTGTCATGTGATCCATTCCTGAATCACTCTTGTACCCCTTGACTGACTCATGGCAAGGTACACTTCAGGTGTGGTACACTGCATAGCATACTGTAGAGCCTACGTCTAAAGCATAGGGGACGACCTTCGTCGTTTCTCTCTCTTCTGCCGTGGTCAGGTCTTGAGTCTTACTCAATACTCACACCTTGTAACACAGCCAAGAACTCCTTCTTTGCTGATCTATTTTGAACTCCTTCAAAATCCTGTCACGGTATGTATTCATTTGAAAGTACTATTAAGCGGTTTTGATCTATCCTTATAGATCTTGATGCTCAATGTTCAAGTAGCTTAATCCAGGTTTTCCATTGAAAAACACTTTTCAAATAACCCTGGATGCTTTCCAGAAATTCTACATCATTTCTGATCAACAATATGTTAACAACATATACTCATCAAAAATTCTATAGTGCTCCCACTCACTTCTTTGGAAATACAAGTTTCTCATGAACTTTGTATAAACCCAAAATATTTGATCATCTCATCAAAGCGTTCATTCCAACTCCGAGATGCTTACTCCAATCCTTAGAAGGATTGCTGAAGCTTTGCATACTTGTTAGCATCTTTCAGGATTGACAAAACCTTCTGGTTGTATCACATACAACCTTTCCTCAAGAAAATCGTCGAGGAAACAATGTTTTGACATCCTATCTGCAAGATTTCATAAATAATGCAGTAACTGCTAATATAATTCTAACTGACTCTTAGCATCGCTACGAGTGAGAAAGTCTCATCGCAGTCAACTCCTTGAACTTGCCGGAAAACATCTTAACGACAAGTCGAGCTTTCTTAATGGTGACACTTACCATCATTGTCTGTCTTCCCTTTAAAATCCATCTGTACCCAACAGCCTTACGACCATCAAGTAGTTCTTTCAAAGTCTATACTTTGTTTTCATACATGGATCCTCTCGGATTTTATGGCCTCGAGCCATTCGTTGGAATCCGGGCCCACCATCGCTTCTCCATAGCTCGTAGGTTCATTGTTGTCTAGCAACATGACTTTCAAGACAGGATTACGTACCACTCTGAAGTAGTACGCATCCTTGTCGTCCTATGAGGTTTGGTAGTGACTTGATCTGAAGTTTCATGATCACTATCATAAGCTTCCACTTCAATTGGTGTAGGTGCCACAGGAACAACTTCCTGTGCCCTGCTACACATTAGTTGAAGTGACGGTTCAATGACCTCATCAAGTCTCCACCATCCTCCCACTCAATTCTTTCGAGAGAAACTTTTCCTCGAGAAAGGACCCGTTTCTAGAAACAATCACTTCTGCTTCTAGATCTGAAATAGGAGGTATACCCAACTGTTTTGGGTATTCTATGAAGATGCATTTATCCGCTTTGGGTTCGAGCTTATCAGCCTGAAACTTTTTCACATAAGCGTCGCAGCCCAAACTTTTAAGAAATGACAGCTTAGGTTTCTCCAAACCATAGTTCATACGGTGTCGTCTCAACGGAATTGTGTGGTGCCCTATTTAAAGTGAATGCGGTTGTCTCTAATGCCTAACCCATAAACGATAGTTGTAATTCGATAAGAGACATCATGGTATGCACCATATCCAATAGGGTGCAGTTATGATGTTCTGACACACCATCACAATATGGTGTTCCAGGCGGTATTAGTCGTGAAACAATTTCCACAATTTCTTAATTGTGTGCCAAACTCGTAACTCAGATATTCATCTCTATGATCATATCACAGACATTTTATCCTCTTGTCACGACGATCTTCAACTTCACTCTGAAATTACTTGAACCTTTCAATAATTCAGACTTGTGTTTCATCAAGTAAATATTCTCAGCATCTACTCAAATCATCTGTGAAGTAAGAACATAACGATATCCACTGCGTGCCTCAGCACTCATTGGACTGCACACATCAAATGTATTACTTCCAACAAGTTGCTCTCTTGTTCCCACTTACTGAAAACGAGGCCTTTCAGTCATCTTGCCCATGTGGTATGATTTGCATGTCTCAAGTGATTCAAAATCAAGTGAGTCCAAATGATCCATCTGTATGGACTTTCTTCATGCATATATACTAATAGACATGGTTCGCATGTCTCAATCTTTTCAAAAACGAGTGAGTCCAAAGATCCATCAACATGGAGCTTCTTCATGCGTTTTATACCAATATGACTCAAGTGGCAATGCCACAAGTATGTGGTACTATCATTACTATCTTATATCTTTTGGCATGAACATGTGTATCACTACGATCAAGATTCAATAAACCATTCATTTTAGGTGCAAGACCATTGAAGGTATTATTCAAATAGACAGCGTAACCATTATTCTCCTTTAATGAATAACCGTATTGCGATAAACATAATCCAATCATGTCTATGCTCAACGCAAACACCAAATAATAATTATTCAGGTTTAACCCCAATCTCGATGGTAGAGGGAGCATGCGATGCTTGATCACATCAACCTTGGAAACACTTCCAACACATATCGTCATCTCACCTTTAGCTAGTCTCTGTTTATTCCGCAGCTTTTATTTCGAGTTACTAACACTTAGCAACCGAACCGGTATCTAATACCCTGGTGCTACTAGGAGTACTATTAAAGTACACATTAATATAATGTATATCCAATATACTTCTGTCGACCTTGCCAGCCTTCTCATCTACGAAGTATCTAGGGTAGTTCTGCTTCAGTGACCGTTCCCCTCATTTCAGAAGCACTTAGTCTCGGGTTTGGGTTCAACCTTGGGTTTCTTCACTAGAGCAGCAACTGATTTGCCGTTTCATGAAGTATCCCTTCTTGCCCTTGCCCTTCTAGAAACTAGTGGTTTTACTAACCATCAACAATTGATGCTCCTTCTTGATTTCTACTTTCGCGGTATCAAACATCGCGAGTTGCTCAAGGATCATCATGTCTATCCCTGATATGTTATAGTTCATCACGAAGCTCTAATAGCTTGGTGGCAGTGACTATGGAGAACCATCACTATCTCATCTGGAAGATTAACTCCCACTCGATTCAAGTGATTGTAGTACTCAGACAATCTGAGCACATGCTCAACGATTGAGCTTTTCTCCCTTAGTTTACAGGCTTAAGAAACTTGTTAGAGGTCTCATACCTCTTGACGTGGGCATTAGTCTGAAATCCCAATTTCAGTCTTTGGAACATCTCATATGTTCTGCGACGTTTCAAAACCATCTTTGGTGCCACAATTTTAAACCGTTAGCATCACACACTGAACTATCACGTAGTCATCAAAACGTGTATGTCAGATGTTTCGTAACATCTACAGATGACGCTCGAGGTTCAGCACACCGAGCGGTGGATTAAGGACATAAGCCTTCTGCGCAGCAATGAGGATAATCCTCAGTTTACGGACCCAGTCCGCATAATTTCTACTATCAACTTTCAACTAAATTTTCTCTAGGAACATATCTTAAACAGTAGAACCAAAGCGTAAGCTACGACATAATTCGCAAAGACATTTTGACTATGTTCATGATAATTAAGTTCATCTGATCATTTAATGAACTCCCACTTAGATAGACATCCCTCTAGTCATCTAAGTGATACATGATCCGAGTCAACTAGGCCGTGTCCGATCATCACGTGAGACGGACTAGTCATCATCGGTGAACATCTCCATGTTGATCGTATCTACTATACGACTCATGTTCGACCTTTCAGTCTCTTGTGTACCGAGGCCATGTCTGTACATGCTAGGCTCGTCATGTCAACCTAAGTGTTTCGCGTGTGTTCCGAGGCCATGTCTGTACATGCTAGGCTCGTCAACACCCGTTGTATGCGAACGTTAGAATCTATCACACCCGATCATCACGTGGTGCTTCGAAACAACGAACCTTCGCAACGGTGCACAGTTAGGGGGAACACGTTTCTTGAAATTTTAGTGAGGGATCATCTTATTTATGCTACCGTCGTTCTAAGCAAATAAGATGTAAACATGACAGACATCTCATGCAAATCATAAAGTGACATGATATGGCCAATATCATCTTGCGCCTTTTGATCTCCATCTTCGAGGCACGGCATGATCACCTTCGTCACCGGCATGACACCATGATCTCCATCATCGTGTCTTCATGAAGTTGTCTCGCCAACTATTACTTCTACTACTATGGCTAACGGTTAGCAATGAAGTAAAGTAATTACATGGCGTTTTCATTGACACGCAGGTCACACAATAAATTAAGACAACTCCTATGGCTCCTGCCGGTTGTCATACTCATCGACATGCAAGTCGTGATTCCAATTAAAAGAACATGATCAATCTCATACATCACATATATCATTCATCACATCCTTTTGGCCATATCACATCACATAGCATACCCTGCAAAAACAAGTTAGACGTCCTCTAATTGTTGTTGCATGTTTTACGTGGCTGCTATGGGTTTCTAGCAAGAACGTTTCTTACCTACGCAAAAGCCACAACGGTGATATGCCAATTGCTATTTACCCTTCATAAGGACCCTTTTCATCGAATCCGATCCGACTAAAGTGGGAGTGACAGACACCCGCTAGCCACCTTATGCATCAAGTGCATGTCAGTCGGTGGAACCTGTCTCACGTAAGAGTACGTGTAAGGTCGGTCCGGGCCGCTTCATCCCACAATGCCGCCGAATCAAGATAAGACTAGTAACGGTAAGCAAATTGAACAAATCGTCGCCCACAACTACTTTGTGTTCTACTCGTGCATAGAATCTACGCATAAACCTGGCTCATGATGCCACTGTTGGGGAACGTAGCAATAATTCAAAATTTCCTACGTGTCACCAAGATCAATCTAGGAGATGCTAGCAACGAGAGAGAGGGAGTGCATCTTCATACCCTTGAAGATCGCTAAGCGGAAGCGTTCAAGAGAACGGGGTTGATGTAGTCGTACTCGTCGTGATCCAAATCACCGATGATCCTAGCGCCGAACGGACGGCACCTCCGCGTTCAACACACGTACGGAGCGGGGACGTCTCCTCCTTCTTGATCCAGCAAGGGGGGAGGAGAAGTTGATGGAGATGCAGCAGCACGACGGCGTGGTGGTGGAAGTAGCGGGATCCCGGCAGGGCTTCGCCAAGCGCAAGCGGGGAGGAAGAGGTGTCACGGGAGGGAGGGAGGCGCCAGGGCTTGGGGGTGCTGCTCCCATGCGCCTCCCCACTATATATAGGGGTGGAGGGGCTGGTTTCTTGCCCTGCAAGTCCATTGGGGCGTTGGCAAAGGTGGGGGAAAGAAATCCCATCATTTCCCTTCCCCACCGATTGTTATCCCCCTTTTTAGGGATCTTGATCTTATCCCTTCGGGATATGATCTTATTCCTTCTAAGGTGGGATCTTGGTGCGCCTTGACCAGGGGTGTGGGGCCTTGCCCCCACTACGCACGTTCATGTGGGTCCCCCCATGCAGGTGGGCCCCACTTCGGAACCTTCTAGAACCTTCCCGGTACAATACCGAAAAATCCCGAACATTTTCCGGTGGCCAAAATAGGACTTCCCATATATAAATCTTTACCTCCGGACCATTCCGGAACTCCTCGTGATGTCCGAACAACTTTCGGTTAACCGCATACTAATATCTCTACAACTCTAGCGTCACCGAACCTTAAGTGTGTAGACCCTACGGGTTCGGGAGACATGCAGACATGACCGAGACGACTCTCCGGTCAATAACCAACAGCGGGATCTGGATACCCATGTTGGCTCCCACATGTTCCACGATGATCTCATCGGATGAACCACGATGTCAAGGATTCAATCAATCCCGTATACAATTCCCTTTGTCAATCGGTACGTTACTTGCGCGAGATTCGATCGTCGGTATCCAAATACCTTGTTCAATCTCGTTACCGGCAAGTCACTTTACTCGTACCATAATGCATGATCCCGTGACCAAACACTTGGTCACATTGAGCTCATTATGATGATGCATTACCGAGTGGGCCCAGAGATACCTCTCCGTCATACGGAGTGACAAATCCCAGTCTCGATTCATGCCAACCCAACAGACACTTTCGGAGATACCCATAGTGCACCTTTATAGCCACCCAGTTACGTTGTGACGTTTGGCACACCCAAAGCACTCCTATGGTATCCAGGAGTTGCACAATCTCATGGTCTAAGGAAATGATACTTGACATTTGGAAAAGCTCTAGCAAACGAACTACACGATCTTGTGCTATGCTTAGGATTGGGTCTTGTCCATCACATCATTCTCCTAATGATGTGATCCCGCTATCAATGACATCCAATGTCCATAGTCAGGAAACCATGACAATCTGTTGATCAACGAGCTAGTCAACTAGAGGCTCACTAGGGACATGTTGTGGTCTATGTATTCACACATGTATTACGGTTTCCAGTTAATACAATTATAGCATGAACAACAGACAATTATCATGAACAAGGAAATACAATAATAACCATTTTATCATTGCCTCTAGGGAATATTTCCAACAAGGCGGCCACGGCGTCCTACACAGTTATTTCCCCATTGCTGGTACCGCACTCCCCAACTTCTCTGCTTCCTCGAACCTCAGCTTCCTCTTCCAATCCGACTCGAGCTCAGTTCTCTCCATCGCCATGGCGCCGAACCGAACGGAGAAAGGGAAGAAGCCCCTGTCCTCAGCCAGCCCACCTCCGGCCGTCGAGCCCGCCGTCGGCCGATCGCGGGTGCTCAATCAGGAGGCCATGGACAAGGTCCGCCCCGCGCTCGCCACCAGCTTCAACGAATGGGGAGGGACGGTGGCCTGGCCAGCGTCCCGAGGTACTATCGATAGGACAGCCAGTGAGGTCCAGCTCTTTATTGACGCCCTGTGGGCTAGCTTGGTTCCTCCCTTCTCCGCCTTCTTCAATGTCGTGCTCTCCCAGTACCAGATCCATACGTTGCACCTAGATCCTCAATCAGTCGCCCTCCTTGCCATCTTTGCCTTTGTCTGCGAGGCCATGGTGGGCATCGCCCCCTCCGTGGCCCTTCTACGTCATTTCTTCTCGCTGCACCTGACCGACCCCCGGCAGTGCTCGGGGTGCCCGAGCTTCCAGGCCGTGGCGTTGAAAGCCGGCTCGTGGATTGATTTTGAATTTCCGCCGTCTACGAGCGAGTTTCGGACGCGGTGGGTGTATGCTGATGTCGGAGTGCTCAACCCCCTGCTCTCGCCTCCGTCGTCGCCCGCCGTCCCCAGCTCCGGCTGGGGCCACGAGGAGCTCGCGGGCTCCCGTCTTGCCTTCGTCTGGCTCCAGTTGAGGAGGCTGAATGACCTTGGTATGACCGCGCCGAAGGTGATGAAGGAGTTCCTCCGACGCCGCATCGCCCCACTCCAGCATCATTCCCAGCCGATGTGGGCCCTGACCGGCGACCAGGATCGCATGAGGCTTCAGGAGTCGGGGCTCCCAGCCGTGGCGCGAAGAACAGTGCTTGAAGTTTTGGCAGGTGACCCCTCGCCAGGCGATTTGCCGCAAGCGGGTTGTTTCCTGTACAACTACTCGAATAGGGTGGAGTTCGCGGGGCAGATGCCCCCTTTCGATGAATGGGGGCTACGTCCAGTCGGCCTTGTGGGGCCTCGTGAGAACCCGTCACCGTGGTTCCTCTCCTTATCGCCGGCGCCGAACTTGCCCCAAGAGTGGACGCAGGGGGGCAAGCGCCGTTAGAGGCCGGAGGCGCGGGTGCCGTGGCATCAACTTCGCCCGAGGCTCCTGAGGCGCCTTCCCCAGGAAACGGTGACTCTCGCCCTGGGGTGGTAGTTGAGGGGGCGATGCGATCCACTGCTCCTGAGACCGAAGCTCCTGAGGCCTCACAAGTCATCGCGAGGCGGAGCCCGATAGCTCTCCCCATCTTGGCGCTCCTGAGGTCGTTCCCTTGGGCGCTTCACCAGATGCGCCCTGTGCTGGTCGCCACGTCCAACGCTTCAGCCGGCTCTGTGTGGACTTCGAAGCGCTCCGCAAGAGGAAGGGGTCCCCAAGCCGTAGCAGTGGCGCCTTTCGGCCGCTGAAACAGAGGAAGTACATCGCCATAGATGAGTAAGTACCTTATCTTTGTAATTCCTTGAGTGCTGCTTCCTTTCCTGACGGTGGCTCTTCAGGATCCCTTCTGCTAAGGCCGTGAAGCCTCCCGGGGAACAACCTCCTCCTGCCTCAAATCTCCTGCTGGCCTTGAGCACCCCAAGCCGGCGTGTCGCTCCCAGCGCAAGGTCGGCCGGGGAGACAGACGCGCTAGCCTGGCATCTCGAGCCCGCGCTCCTGCCGTCTCTTCTTCGTGGCCTAGCCGGGGGCACGACGAGCGTGCCAAGGGCACCTCCTCTGGTTGTGGACGGCGGCTGGATGGCTTCGGTCTTGGCCTCCTCTTCGAGTAGCGAGCCTTGACTCAATCGGGCTCCCGCCAAAGCCCAGTGGGCGACCAGGGGGCGCCAGCCCCCAGCCCCCTGCAGAAAGGGGGCAAGCTGCTTCGGGTCCCGCCGGCAATCCCCGCTGCAGAGGATGGAATCGGCCGCGCGCTTGATCTAGCACACCAACGGAGCGTCGTCCGCCATGATCTCTTTCAGGATGCAATGAGCGCGATGAGCCGGCTCGGCAGAGAACTCGTGGATGTAGACGCGTGCCTCGAGGCCGAGGGTCTTCGGCTGATGGAGGAGCGTCACAAACTGAAGGTGGCCATCAACCTCGGGCGCCACCAGCGCGAGCTTGACAATGCGAAGGCTGAGGCGTCTCTCGTGGCCTCGCGTGAGGCCTGCACCCGAGCCCTGGAAGAGGCCCGGGAGGCTGACCGTCGCTACGAGGTTGCAGAGAAACGCGCGTGGGAGCTCCAAGCCTGGAGTGCCTCCTTGGAGCAGCAAGTGGAGGCGCGCCATGCCGCCCTTGCGTCTTTGAGGGGGACGCCTGCCGAGGAGGAAGAGATCTTGAAGCGCGAAGAAACGTTGGCGCTGGAAGCCATGGAGCGCAGCCTTGAGCTTGAGCGGTTGGAGACGAGGGAACGCCAAGTCGCCCAAGCGGAGGATGCTGCTAACGCATGCGAGGCGAGGATCCAGAAGGAGGTCGACAGCAGGGTGGCCAGGGCTCGCGCGGATCTTGTCGGCAGGTATGACCTGAAGCTGGAGCTCGTGGAAGCCGAAGTTGCGGGCAGGACTACTGCCCTCAGGTCGGAGCTGGCTACGGTGGAGCAACGTGAGAAAGCTGCCGTAGCCGCCCTGGTCACAGCGCAGGCCGAGCTGGCCTCCGCCCATGCCGAGCTGCTTTCTCTTCAGCAGTGAGTCACCAACGCCGAGTCCTTCGCGCAGCAGAACAGGGAGGAAGTGCTTCAGCGGCGGACGCTGGAGCGCGTGCACGCCCCCATGCTCCAAGGCCTCAGGAACAGGGCCAACGCAGTGCTGGGCAACATCTGCGACGAAAATGCCCCTCATCCCCACGCGAATGATTATGCCAGTCACCTCTGCTTCTTCACCGACGTGGTGACGCATCTGGAGAACCGATCTGTGACGCCCCCGATTTGACCGTACACTAATCATGCACGCAAATGTGTACGATCAAGATCAGGGACTCACGGGAAGATATCACAACACAACTCTAAAACAAAAATAAGTCATACAAGCATTATAATACAAGCCAGGGGCCTCGAGGGCTCGAATACAATTGCTCAATCATAGACGAGTCAGCGGAAGCAACAATATCTGAGTACAGACATAAGTTAAACAAGTTTGCCTTAAGAAGGCTAGCACAAAAGTAGCAACGATCGAAAAGGCAAGGCCTCCTGCCTGGGACCTCCTAACTACTCCTGGTCGTCGTCGGCGGCCTGCACGTAGTAGTAGGCACCTCCAGTGCCGTGGGTGTCGTCGTCGACGGTGGCGTCTGGCTCCTGGACTCCAGCATCTGGTTGCGACAATCAGGTAGATAGGAAGGGGGGAAAGAGGGAGAGAAGCAACCGTGAGTACTCATCCAAAGTACTCGCAAGCAAGGAGCTATACTACATATGCATGGGTATATGTGTAAAGGGGCATATCAGTGGACTGAACTGCGGAATGCCAGAATTAAAAGGGGGATAGCTAGTCCTGTCGAAGACTACGCTTCTGGACATCTCCATCTTGCAGCATATAGAAGAGAATAGAGTGAAGTCCTCCAAGTAGCATCGCATAGCATAATCCTACCCGGCGATCCCCTCCTCGTCGCCCTGTTAGAGAGCGATCACCGGGTTGTATCTGGCACTTGGAAGGGTGTATTTTATTCAGTATCCAGTTCTAGTTGTCATAAGCTCAAGGTACAACTCCGGGTCGTCCTTTTACCGAGGGACACGGCTATTCGAATAGATAAACTTCCCTGCAGGGGTGCACCACATAACCCAACACGCTCGATCCCAATTGGCCGGACACACTTTTCTGGGTCATGCCCGGCCTCGTAGGATCAACACGTCGCAGCCCCACCTAAGCACAACAGAGCGGTCAGCACGCCGGTCTAATCCTAAGCGCGCAGGGGTCTGGGCCCATCGCCCTATGCACACCTGCACGTTGCGAACGCGGCCGCGAGCAGACCTAGCAACCCACACGATCACGGCGGTTACGTCAAAGCGGTCCAACACGGCGCGCGACACTCAGTCGCTGACGTCACGAAGGCTTCGGCTGATACCACGACGCCGGGATACCCATAACTACTCCCGCGTAGATGGCTAGTGCGTATAGACCAAATGGCCAGACTCAGATCAAATACCAAGATCTCGTTAAGCGTGTTAAGTATCCGCGAACGCCGACCAGGGCCAGGCCCACCTCTCACCTAGGCGGTCTCAACCTGCCCTGTCGCTCCGCCACAAAGATCCACTTGCGGGTACTCCTACGAGCCGACCCGACTTTAGTCATCACATGTGTCATGTATGTAGTATACAAGTATATACCCGTGATCACCGCCCAGGTGATCACGGCCCGATAGTATAGCACAGCAGACGGACAAGAATGTAGGGCCACTGATGGAAAACTAGCATCCTATACTAAGCATGTAGGATTGCAGGTAAAGGTATCAACAGTAGTAGCAAGGATAGGCTATGCATCAGGATAGGATATCGAAAAACAGTAACATGCTACACTACTCTAATGCAAGCAGTATAGAGAAGAATAGGCGATATCTGGTGATCAAGGGGGGGCTTGCCTGGTTGCTCTGGCAAGTAGGAGGGGTCGTCGACTCCGTAGTCGAACTGGGCAGCAGCAGTGTCGGTCTCGTAGTCTACCGGAGAGAAGAGGGGGGAAGAAACAGTAAATACAATGCAAACATAAGCATGACGATGCGTGACATGACAATGAGCGGTGCTAGGAGTGTCCTAATGCGACAGTAGGTGGTACCGGTGAAGGGGGGGAACATCCGGGAGGTATTCCCGATGTTTCGCGTTTTCGGGCAGACGGACCGGAGGGGGAAAGTTGCTAGTTCGATAGGTTAGGGAGGTGTGGTGGATGAACGGACTGCGTATTTGGATTCGTCTCGTCGTTCTGAGCAACTTTCATATAGAAAACATTTTCATCCGAGTTACGGTTTAAAAGATATGAATTTTCAAAGTTTATTTGAATTTCTGGAATTATTTATATTAAGAAAAATGAATTATGACGTCAGCATGGGGCAATGCTGACGTCAGCAAGTCAACAGGTCGGCTGACCAGTCAAACCAGACAGGTGGGTCCAGTGGGACCCACATGTCAGCCTCTGTTAGTCTAATACTTAATTAAACTAATCTAACAGTATAATTAGAGGGGTGGGCCCCACATGTCAGTGAGTGTTTAGTTAAACTAATTATTTTTATTTATAAAACATTTTCTTTTTCTTTATTTTTTTAATTTCTGTGGCGGGTCCCGCATGTCAGTGACTGGGCCTGCCCAGTCAGCAGTTGACTGGGTCAACCCAGTCAACTGGGGCCCGTGGGGGCCACTGGCAGTGACCCAGGGGTGGCCCCAGGTGTGCCACGTCGGCGGCCGGCGCCGGAGCAACGCCGGCGACCAAACGCACGGCGGCGCGGCTCGGGAGGGGTACGGGTTTCACCCACAGTGGGTTTGCGGGGGCGAGGCTTGGCGCGTTCGACGCGGCTCGACGTCGCGCGTCCAACGGCGGTGGTCGGAGGGGCTGGAACGGCCGGAGACGAGCGCTACGAGCTCGCCGGCGGCGAGGTGCTACGGGTGCCCGACGGAAGCTGCGTTAGAGCGCGCGAACGGCCGAACTAAGTAGCTAGGCGGGTGCGGCACGGTGCGGTCGGGCTAGCGGGCCTACGCCCGTGACCATTTGGTCACCGGAGACCCGCCGGCGGCGAGCTCCGCGGCGTGGCGTTCGGGCGCGCGTGGGGGAGCAGCTACAGAGCGCGAGCGAGCTAACGGAGAGGGGGAGGAGATGCGGGAGCTCACAGCGTAGCCGTAGGGAGTGGCAGCGTGCTCGGGGAGGGCGCGGGGTAGCCGGAATCGGCGACGATCGACGGCGGCCGAAGGTTGAAGACGAGCTCGGGGAGATCGGTGCGGAGGCGCTCGGCTCGTTCCCGTTGGCGTAGTCGACGTAGTCGACGGCGGGGAGTCGTTCGGGCACGTCGTCGGGGCGATCTGGGCACGGTGGCCGCGAGTTCGACGGTGAACGGCGGCGAGCACGCGCGGGCAGAGGGGATCGAAGGGGAGAGGGAGGGGGATCTGGCGGAGGGAGAGGCGCAGAGGCCGAGGGAGTGAGCGGGGTGAGTGGGAGAGAGGCCCGAGGAGACGGGGGCCGCTGGCGCCCTTATCCTCTCCGGCGTCGGTGCCGGCGAGGTGGTCGGGCGGGAGCGCGCCCCTGTTCCGACCCGGTCGGGGGAACAGGGAAGGGGGCGAGGGAGGAGAGGTGGGCTGGGCCGGGGTCGGGGGTGCGGGGGTGCGGCCCAGTTTGGGCCGGGGGGTTCGGTGCAGATGGGCCACGGGTCCAGTGGGGGGAGGCCTGCTCCTTTTTTTCTTTTTCTCTGACTGTGTTCTGTTTTCTGTTTTCTTTTTATTTGTTTATTTTATTTTCTGTTTTATTTCATTTAAAAGTATTTAGGTATTTTATAAAAATGTGTTTTCTCCACCATAATTACCAGTGTAATATTTGGCACCCACTGAACATTTTTGTTTGAGTTTTTGAAAACTTTTATTTTTCACTTTAATTATATTTGAAGTTTGAACTAGGAGTTTGAAAAGGAAGGTGATTCAAATGTGATCAAGCCCTGTTTAGCAACATGATTAGCTTAATCACAGGGAGTTACTGTAGCATGATTCCCAGGGTGTTACAAATCTCCTCCACTACAAGAAATCTCGTCCCGAGATTTAGGAGGTAGAAGGAAACAGTGCGGGGTATTCTTCACGCAGACGATCCTCTCGTTCCCAAGTGGCCTCATCTTCAGAATGGTGCGACCACTGGACTTTGAGAAACTTGATCGCCTTCTGACGTGTGCGGCGTTCATCTTGGTCGAGAATGCGGACCGGATGCTCCTTATAGGAGAGGTCTTGCTGCAATTCGAGCACTTCATGATCCACAGCTCGGATTGGATCCTTGAAGCAACGGCGGAGCTGTGACACATGGAACACGTCGTGAACCTGAGAAAGGTTCGGCGGTAGCTCCAGTTGGTATGCCACTTTTCCACGCCTTTCGAGAATAGTGAATGGGCCAATATAGCGAGGAGCTAGTTTGCCCTTGATCCCGAAGCGGTGAGCACCCTTCATAGGTGTGACTCGAAGATAAGCCTTTTCGCCAGGTTGATAGACCATGTCTTTATGATGACGGTCATACTGACTCTTCTGACGTGACTGAGCAGTCTTGAGATTCTCACGAATAATGCGGACTTGTTCTTCGGCGTCTTGGATAATATCCGGACCGAAGAGTGGACGTTCCCCAGTTTCTGACCAGTTCAGAGGGGTTCGGCACTTTCGTCCATATAACACTTCGAAGGGGGCCATCTTCAGACTAGCTTGATAGCTATTATTATAAGAGAACTCAGCATACGGGAGAGATTCCTCCCATTTCTTGCCGAAGGAAATAACGCAAGCTCGAAGCATGTCTTCGAGAACTTGATTGACGCGTTCAACTTGTCCTTGCGATTGAGGATGAAACGCAGTACTGAATGACAGATGAGTTCCCATTGCTTCTTGGAAACTTGCCCAGAATCTTGAAGTGAATAAGCTACCACGGTCTGAACTGATAACCAATGGAATACCGTGGAGTGAAACAATCCTGGACATATAGAGCGTTGCCAACTGGCTAGCAGTGATCGTTTCTTTGACTGCCAGGAAATGTGCAACTTTGGAAAGCCGGTCAATGACGACAAGAATAGCATCATTACCTTTCTGTGATTTGGGAAATCTAGTGACGAAGTCCATCTCAACATGGTCCCATTTCCATTCAGGAATAGAGATAGGTTGCAGGGTTCTAGCAGGCCTTTGATGTTCTGCTTTGATACGACGGCAAACGTCACATTCAGCCACATAACGAGCGATGTCTTGCTTCATATTAGACCACCAGAATCTCTGTCGGATGTCTTGATACATCTTTCTACTACCAGGATGGATACACAGAGGCGTATCATGAGCTTCTTTCATAACTTCCTGTGTCATATCCAAGTTTTTCTCTGCTCATGGCACCACTAGGCGGCCCTTGAAGTATAGGGTGCCATCTTCAGAAATGGTGAAGAATGAGGGCTTTCCTTCTGCGAGGTAGCGCTTAATCTTGTGGGCTTCAGAGTCATACTTCTGTAGCCTTTTGATGCTGTCCTCGAGATCTGGTTTAGCAACTAGGGTATTGAGGGAGCCCTGGGTAACAACGTGGAGGTTCACCTTGCCAAACTCCTTAGGAGGGGGAGTGAGTGCACCCGGAGGAACAATATGGAGGTTCAGCTTCCTGAATTCTTCAACAAGCGAGGGCTGAACTTTATGAACCTGGAGGTGGTTGCAGTAAGACTTGCGGCTCAAGGCATCAGCCATTACATTAGCCTTGCCTGGCGTATAGGAAATACCCAAGTCAAAGTCTGCAACGAGCTCCATCCATCTCTGCTGACGGAGGTTCAGATCTGGTTGAGTAAACAGATACTTCAGACTTTGGTGGTCAGTGAAGATCTCGCAACGATTACCGAGAAGGTAATGTCGCCACTGCTTCAGCGCATGAATGACAGCAGCAAGTTCGAGGTCGTGAACTGGGTAGTTCTCTTCGTGAGGGCGCAATTGTCGAGAGGCATAAGCAATCACTTTGCGGTCTTGCATTAGGACACAGCCTAATCCTTGACGGGAAGCATCGCAATAGATGACGAAGTCCTTCTTAGTATCAGGTGGAGCTAGAACTGGGGCAGAAGTCAACTTGTCTTTGAGTGCCTGGAAACTTTCCTGACATTTGTCTGTCCATTGGAACTTGACGCCCTTATGTAACAGGTTAGTCAGAGGCCTGGCGATCTTGGAGAAGTTCTCGACAAATCGACGGCAATAGCTGGCGAGACCGAGAAAACTTCTGACTTGCTTAACGTTCTTGGGAGGAGTCCAATCAAGAATAGCCTGAACTCGCTCGGGGTTGACGGCAATACCATCCTTAGAGATGACATGCCCAAGATAGGTTACTTCCGGTAGCCAGAATTCACATTTGGAGAACTTGGCATATAGTTGATGTTCTCGTAGCTTTTCCAGCACAAGTCGAAGATGTTCAGCATGTTCTTCTTCGTTCTTGGAGAATACCAGGATATCATCCAGATAAACCACGACGAACTTGTCGAGGTAATCCATGAATATATAGTTCATCAGACGAGAGAAGGTGGCTGGAGCATTGGTCAAACCGAAAGACATGACGGTGTACTCGTATGAACCATAGCGAGTCACGAAGGCGGTCTTTGGGATATCCTCTTCGCGAACACGGATCTGGTGGTAGCCCAACCTCAAGTCGAGCTTAGAGAACACTGACGAACCCGCCAGTTGATCGTACAGATCATTGATCCGAGGAAGAGGGTATTTATTCTGAATGGTAGCTTGGTTTATAGGACGGTAGTCTTGAACTAACCGGTTTGTCCCATCCTTCTTCTTGACAAAGAGAGAAGGTGCTCCCCAAGGAGAGCAACTTGGGTGAATGAATCATTTGCGAAGAGACTTGTCGATTTCCTCCTTAAGCTCAAGGAGTTCATGCGGCGGCATTTTGTAGGGTCGCTTGGCTATAGGAGTGGTGCCTGGTTTCAAGTCCATGATGAATTCGACAGCTCTAGCAGGGGGAATCCCCGGAAGTTCTTCAGGGAAGACGTCGAGGAATTCACGCACGACAGGAATGTTTTCAATGCCCTCGAGTGGTGCAGGGTTCAATGCATTCAATGCATAGAGCCTTGCCTCGGCATTTTGCACCAGATGGGCTTGGTAAGTAACTATCTCATCTGAAGGGTGTAGCAGATGGACGGTCTTAGTGGTGCAAACGATTGAAGCAGTATGCGCTTTTAACCAATTCATTCCCAGAATGAGATCAATGCTACAGGACTTCAGTACGATGGGAGAGACAAGAAATTCCAGTCCTTCAATTTCAACAGTAACATCGTGACTAACCATAGTGGTTTGACATTGGCCCGCAGGGGTGTGTACCACTAGCGGAGTGTTTATCTCTTCGTAATTAATGCCATGCAGGAATGCAAATTCTGCTGATATGAATGAATGGGATGCTCCTGTATCAAATAAAACGGATGCTGGTACTGAATTTACGAGAAGTGTACCCATCACAGTAGCAGGCTGATCTTGAGCTTCGCTGAGATCAACGTGGTTGGCATGAGCACGACCATAAGACTTAGCATTGTTGTTGCGGGGCTGGTTGTTACCACGGCCAGCTGCTGGAAGGGCCAGTTGATTCTGGTTCTGATAGCAGTTCCTGGCAAAGTGACCCGGTTGACCACACTTGAAGCACAGACCATTATCGGGAGTGGGAACAGGAGCCCCAGGTGGGGGAGCTGGTAGCTTTGACTGCCTAGATGGTGGAGGAGGCATACGCGGTGCAGCATAAGATTTCCTGGGAGCAGGTGCATTTGGACGATACATGCTGTTCGGGATCCATATCTTACGCTTCTGTGAGGGCGAGCCCGAAGATGAGCCCGTGTCACGGTTGCGCCTCTGAGAGCTCTGGTATTCCTGCAGACCAGTCTCGACATTGATGGCCTTATTCACCAAGGTGGCGAAATCGGCGAAGTCATGCACTAGAAGTGCGAGCTTGATGTCAGCTTGTAGTCCATCACGGAACTTCTCCTGTCTGCGTGCATCAGTTGCAATGTCTTCTTCAGCATAGCGGGACAAGTCCAGAAACTCCCGCTGATAAGCTTCGACAGTTTTGTTGCCTTGGGTGAGGTTGCGGAACTCACGCTTCTTCCGGTCCATGACTCCCTGAGGAATGAAGCGGGCACGGAAAGCTGCTTGGAAGTCTGGCCATGTGATGATTGTTCCAGCTGGCAGAGTACGCCTGTGGCTGTCCCACCATTGAGCTGCGGGTCCCTTCAAGAAGAAGGAAGCAAAGGTGACATAGCTGGCAGGGGCTACATCAGCAGACTCCATCTCATAGGTGATGTCACGGAGCCAGTCATCAGCATCCAGAGGCTGAGTTGAGCTGCGGTAGATGGTTGGGTTGAGGCATATGAAATCTTGAAGAGTCACTTGAGCTGGCTGCTGGTTCATATTGGGGCGAGGAAACTGAGCCATCATATTTTCCATGAATTGGCGGTTCAGTTCGAACTGTTGGATCATACCAGCCATGTACTCAGGTGGTGGTGGGGCATCGCCACCACGACCACGACCACCTGGTCTAACCATCCTGCTAATATATAACAGGGGTAGTTCAGCATTGAGAAATATGTGCAAAGACAAGAATCATTCATGATGAAACATGCATAACGAAAGGAGCACGATAGCTACTACATAGTAGTCGGCATATCTTATGAAAGGGGGCATGCATAGAGTTCAGTACATAGAGCTCAGTACATAGGCTAAAACATTATAGGCGGCACACAGGCTCGCGGCGACTGCAACTAATACTAACTAAGCAAGACTACATCAGTCCCAAGAGGTACTGTGGAGGTAATGGTAGCCCGACAGCTGGTAGTGAGGCAACGGATAGCCCTCCACGTCAGCAGACTGGGGGCCGCGGATACTCAGGTGTAGAGCCCGACGCTCAGGTGGCAGAAGAGGGCCAAGTGCGGGAGAGTAGCCTCCCACCTCTGGCCAACCGACACCGTGGGGCATCACGGTCCTGGCTGGGTAGATCGCAGTACGCGGTACCTGTCCAGATCGGACAAAGGGGTGCAGCAGCGTCAGAGCACGGTAAAGGTGCTGACGGGTGGTGTACATCTCGTGGCGAAGAGCTCGGTTAGCTCGATCCAGCCCATCAGCATGCAGAACCAGGTTCTGATGGTAGAAGGGCTCTCGGGTGACAGTGGAGTAGGCAGCAGTATAGTATCCCTCCGCACCAACATCAGAGGCGATAGCAATGTGCCTGAAAGGGGAGGTGTCCAACTCCTGATACTCTCCACGAAGACGTGTCAGAGCAGCATAGGCAGCATCGTGGACAGCCATATCGATGGTCACACCAACACCATGTGCGGTGTGCAGCACAGTAGTGGAGTCATACTCCCGAGAGTAGAGGTGGACGATGGCACGGTACTGCTCCTGGTTAAAGTCCTGGTACTCCTCGTAGACGGTGTACTCAGGGTGCCAGCGATAACCCAGATAGGTCATCATCTCAGCTAGCACCGCAGGTGATCCCGAGACACCAATGGCCGTCGTGTGACGAACGACCTGCCTCGTGGGTTCCATCTGAAAGCAAAGACGTTTCAAAGGAGTCAAATGACAGTGTGTCAATTGTTCAATATACTATTCTAGGAAACAACTATGGCATATCCAACTTTGGGGTGAACACGGTCACGGGATCCTAGTGTTAAAGTTAGTAAATTCGTTTAACCCGAGTAGAAGAGAGTTCAGAGTCCCAGAGTAAAGGTCGAGGAGTAAAAGATACTAGTACCACCCAATGGCGACGTGGGCCCGTAAGACACACAGCCATGTTAGTAAAAGTTTTGTAATGTCTAGACTCGACTTCGGCCAAGGAGTGTGGAAAGGGGGATTCCTACAGGCAGTCGGCTCTGATACCAACTTGTGACGCCCCCGATTTGACCGTACACTAATCATGCACGCAAATGTGTACGATCAAGATCAGGGACTCACGGGAAGATATCACAACACAACTCTAAAACAAAAATAAGTCATACAAGCATTATAATACAAGCCAGGGGCCTCGAGGGCTCGAATACAATTGCTCAATCATAGACGAGTCAGCGGAAGCAACAATATCTGAGTACAGACATAAGTTAAACAAGTTTGCCTTAAGAAGGCTAGCACAAAAGTAGCGACGATCGAAAAGGCAAGGCCTCCTGCCTGGGACCTCCTAACTACTCCTGGTCGTCGTCAGCGGCCTGCACGTAGTAGTAGGCACCTCCAGTGCCGTGGGTGTCGTCGTCGACGGTGGCGTCTGGCTCCTGGACTCCAGCATCTGGTTGCGACAATCAGGTAGATAGGAAGGGGGGAAAGAGGGAGAGAAGCAACCGTGAGTACTCATCCAAAGTACTCGCAAGCAAGGAGCTATACTACATATGCATGGGTATATGTGTAAAGGGGCATATCAGTGGACTGAACTGCGGAATGCCAGAATTAAAAGGGGGATAGCTAGTCCTGTCGAAGACTACGCTTCTGGACATCTCCATCTTGCAGCATATAGAAGAGAATAGAGTGAAGTCCTCCAAGTAGCATCGCATAGCATAATCCTACCCGGCGATCCCCTCCTCGTCGCCCTGTTAGAGAGCGATCACCGGGTTGTATCTGGCACTTGGAAGGGTGTATTTTATTCAGTATCCAGTTCTAGTTGTCATAAGCTCAAGGTACAACTCCGGGTCGTCCTTTTACCGAGGGACACGGCTATTCGAATAGATAAACTTCCCTGCAGGGGTGCACCACATAACCCAACACGCTCGATCCCAATTGGCCGGACACACTTTTCTGGGTCATGCCCGGCCTCGTAGGATCAACACGTCGCAGCCCCACCTAAGCACAACAGAGCGGTCAGCACGCCGGTCTAATCCTAAGCGCGCAGGGGTCTGGGCCCATCGCCCTATGCACACCTGCACGTTGCGAACGCGGCCGCGAGCAGACCTAGCAACCCACACGATCATGGCGGTTACGTCAAAGCGGTCCAACACGGCGCGCGACACTCAGTCGCTGACGTCACGAAGGCTTCGGCTGATACCACGACGCCGGGATACCCATAACTACTCCCGCGTAGATGGCTAGTGCGTATAGACCAAATGGCCAGACTCAGATCAAATACCAAGATCTCGTTAAGCGTGTTAAGTATCCGCGAACGCCGACCAGGGCCAGGCCCACCTCTCACCTAGGCGGTCTCAACCTGCCCTGTCGCTCCGCCACAAAGATCCACTTGCGGGTACTCCTACGAGCCGACCCGACTTTAGTCATCACATGTGTCATGTATGTAGTATACAAGTATATACCCGTGATCACCGCCCAGGTGATCACGGCCCGATAGTATAGCACAGCAGACGGACAAGAATGTAGGGCCACTGATGGAAAACTAGCATCCTATACTAAGCATGTAGGATTGCAGGTAAAGGTATCAACAGTAGTAGCAAGGATAGGCTATGCATCAGGATAGGATATCGAAAAACAGTAACATGCTACACTACTCTAATGCAAGCAGTATAGAGAAGAATAGGCGATATCTGGTGATCAAGGGGGGGCTTGCCTGGTTGCTCTGGCAAGTAGGAGGGGTCGTCGACTCCGTAGTCGAACTGGGCAGCAGCAGTGTCGGTCTCGTAGTCTACCGGAGAGAAGAGGGGGGAAGAAACAGTAAATACAATGCAAACATAAGCATGACGATGCGTGACATGACAATGAGCGGTGCTAGGAGTGTCCTAATGCGACAGTAGGTGGTACCGGTGAAGGGGGGGAACATCCGGGAGGTATTCCCGATGTTTCGCGTTTTCGGGCAGACGGACCGGAGGGGGAAAGTTGCTAGTTCGATAGGTTAGGGAGGTGTGGTGGATGAACGGACTGCGTATTTGGATTCGTCTCGTCGTTCTGAGCAACTTTCATATAGAAAACATTTTCATCCGAGTTACGGTTTAAAAGATATGAATTTTCAAAGTTTATTTGAATTTCTGGAATTATTTATATTAAGAAAAATGAATTATGACGTCAGCATGGGGCAATGCTGACGTCAGCAAGTCAACAGGTCGGCTGACCAGTCAAACCAGACAGGTGGGTCCAGTGGGACCCACATGTCAGCCTATGTTAGTCTAATACTTAATTAAACTAATCTAACAGTATAATTAGAGGGGTGGGCCCCACATGTCAGTGAGTGTTTAGTTAAACTAATTATTTTTATTTATAAAACATTTTCTTTTTCTTTATTTTTTAAATTTCTGCGGCGGGGCCCGCATGTCAGTGACTGGGCCTGCCCAGTCAGCAGTTGACTGGGTCAACCCAGTCAATTGGGGCCCGTGGGGGCCACTGGCAGTGACCCAGGGGTGGCCCCAGGTGTGCCACGTCGGCGGCCGGCGCCGGAGCAACGCCGGCGACCAAACGCACGGCGGCGCGGCTCGGGAGGGGTACGGGTTTCACCCACAGTGGGTTTGCGGGGGCGAGGCTTGGCGCGTTCGACGCGGCTCGACGTCGCGCGTCCAACGGCGGTGGTCGGAGGGGCTGGAACGGCCGGAGACGAGCGCTACGAGCTCGCCGGCGGCGAGGTGCTACGGGTGCCCAACGGAAGCTGCGTTAGAGCGCGCGAACGGCCGAACTAAGTAGCTAGGCGGGTGCGGCACGGTGCGGTCGGGCTAGCGGGCCTACGCCCGTGACCATTTGGTCACCGGAGACCCGCCGGCGGCGAGCTCCGCGGCGTGGCGTTCGGGCGCGCGTGGGGGAGCAGCTACGGAGCGCGAGCGAGCTAACGGAGAGGGGGAGGAGATGCGGGAGCTCACGGCGTAGCCGTAGGGAGTGGCAGCGTGCTCGGGGAGGGCGCGGGGTAGCCGGAATCGGCGACGATCAACGGCGGCCGAAGGTTGAAGACGAGCTCGGGGAGATCGGTGCGGAGGCGCTCGGCTCGTTCCCGTTGGCGTAGTCGACATAGTCGACGGCGGGGAGTCGTTCGGGCACGTCGTCGGGGCGATCTGGGCACGGTGGCGCGAGTTCGACGGTGAACGGCGGCGAGCACGCGCGGGCAGAGGGGATCGAAGGGGAGAGGGAGGGGGATCTGGCGGAGGGAGAGGCGCAGAGGCCGAGGGAGTGAGCGGGGTGAGTGGGAGAGAGGCCCGAGGAGACGGGGGCCGCTGGCGCCCTTATCCTCTCCGGCGTCGGTGCCGGCGAGGTGGTCGGGCGGGAGCGCGCCCCTGTTCCGACCCGGTCGGGGGAACAGGGAAGGGGGCGAGGGAGGAGAGGTGGGCTGGGCCGGGGTCGGGGGTGCGGGGGTGCGGCCCAGTTTGGGCCGGGGGGGGTTCGGTGCAGATGGGCCACGGGTCCAGTGGGGGGAGGCCTGCTCCTTTTTTTCTTTTTCTCTGACTGTGTTCTGTTTTCTGTTTTCTTTTTATTTGTTTATTTTCTTTTCTGTTTTATTTCATTTAAAAGTATTTAGGTATTGTATAAAAATGTGTTTTCTCCACCATAATTACCAGTGTAATATTTGGCACCCACTGAACATTTTTGTTTGAGTTTTTGAAAACTTTTATTTTTCACTTTAATTATATTTGAAGTTTGAACTAGGAGTTTGAAAAGGAAGGTGATTCAAATGTGATCAAGCCCTGTTTAGCAACATGATTAGCTTAATCACAGGGAGTTACTTTAGCATGATTCCCAGGGTGTTACACGATCCAAGAGGGCTCGCCATCTTGATGAAGAGAGGAGTCGTGGCCTGCTCAGGCGCGCGTTCTCCCGCGTCTTCAGCCACCTCCAGAACACATACCCCAACTTCGATTTTTACGCCGCCATTGCCCCCATACCCGAGGCCATCCGGGGCGACCTGGCGCGATGGGTGGAAGACAATCTGGATGCGTTGGTCAGGGCCTTTGCTTCTGATGATGACGTGGTGGTGGTCGTGGCGGATGAACGCGACGTGGTCGACAACGGCGTGGGCGGCCCGGCGACAGTGACGGTGATGCCGGCGATGGCGACAGCGACGCCAGCGACGCGTCTGAAGGCGACACGGGGGACGCAGTGAGCGACATGTCCGATTGAACCCGTGCTTCCCTGCTGTTTATCCTGCATGCAAAAGCTCGGGCGCGGCCCTAAGAGTTGTAAGAGCATTTTGGGAGGGGAAGCCCCTCATGTAAACAAATTACTGCCTCTATTCTTTAAGGCAAGCTAAATAAGTGTCTTCATGAACCTGTGAGTCCCACTGCGAGTTTGTTGTTGTCATTTACCTTAGCAAGGACAGGTCCCGAACTGGCTCGATCATGAGTTTCTGAGGAGCCTGCCGATCCGTTCGAGAGGGCCTCGCGAGAAGCAAGCGCCGGCCATGGCAAGGCATGTGTGCAGCGCGCGTGCGCTATGCCCAGCCCCCGCTCGCGAGGGGCTCATGAGGGGGAGGCAGCAGGTGTGAACCCCAAACCAAGGCAGGAACCAGATTGCAAGAAATCGCACGAACGAGAAAAGGCACCCCCCGCGCACACCAATGAAAATTCAACTTCAAACTTAAATCCAGAGTCAGAAAGCAGGGCTACAGAAAAGAGGTTAAAAAAAATGGCCGCGTCTGGCGCCTAGTCTAGTCTTCTTGTCTTCTCACCAGCACGGAGCTAAGTGCTACCACTAAGACGTGGGAGGGAGCCCCCGAGGCCCGAGGGCGGCACTCCTGAGACTCTGGGGCGTGTACAGCCCCACTCATTATTACGTGAGAGTGTCACGAGCGGAGACCTTCACAGGCGTGAGCCTTACTTCATATCGCCAGACAAGGGCCCCGCCTTGCGCCACCCTCGACCACCATTGGGGGCGTCCGGAAACCAGGACGACGCCAAGGGGCAAAGGGGACGCCAGCGGCGCCCTGCGCGACCATGGGTCCTCGGCTGGGGGAAGGCTCTCCAGCACCTCCCCGACAGAGGGCCTACTCCGGGGGATGCCCTGCTCCGTGTGGCGCAGGAAGGGGCCTTGCTCCCGGCCCCTCTCCTGCAGCCCCCAGTACGCTCCTCCTGGCGAAAGGGAGGCTGTCGAGCTGGGGCCGCCATCCGCTGATGTGACCTGATCCTCCTGTGACCCATGGTTAGCGTAAGCTTGCTCCTGAGAGATTAGTGGTACCCTATAGCTGTTGTCGTCGGCATGGTTGGTGAGGCTCCTCGGAGGCTCCTAGAAGGCCTTGGCTTCTAGCGCCTCTTCCCCCCAGCCTGGCTGGAGGAACGAGCTAGGGTCGTCTTCCAGCGCGTACCCCTGGTCCACCATGCGGGGCACGTAGGCCTCCGAGGTTGTCGCCTCGAAGACCTCGCCGAAGTGTCGCACGCTCCACGTTGCCCGGCCCAGCGCGCCGCCCTGAGGATGGTAGGGCAAGATCCAGCTGGGGCCGCCGGTGGCAACACGCGCGCCCGCGCTCGTCGGAGGTGGCGCGGGTATGATTGGGCGTCCGGTGTTGTTGGTCGCGCCGGCGTCGATGAAGCCTCCTGGCGTGGCCTGGGGCACGCGGGCGCGGCGAGGCCCGCCATGCGGTCCGGCCGCGGCCTGAGGCGTAAGCAGGGAGCAGAAGGGCGGTGCTCCCGAGGCCGCGGTGTCCAGTAGCTCGGCGACGCGCTCCAGCAACGCATCCCTGGCGCTCTCCATCAACCGGCACTGCAGCAGCTCCCGGGCCATCGTGAGCGCGGCCCTCATGTTTGCTTGTTCCCGTCGGGTGTGCGGCGCCGTGGCCGCAGCGTGGCTTGATGCCCTTGCGGCTGCTCGCGCTGGTCACGGAGTAAGGGCAGACGACGTGTGACCGCGCCGCCCGCGCCCCATGGCGTTTGGCGGTGCGCGTGCCGCCTGGGGCGCAGGCTTGAGATCTTCATGGGCGGACGGCGCCACCCGGGTGTGGCACCCCAGCTCAGAGAAACCGGAACGCCCCGTATTCCAGCCCAGAGATCGAGGAGAAGTCTCTGGAATACGACACTTTTTGACATAGAACAAATCATCTCTTATTACAAGAATAATAATACAAGGGTCTGATGTTACAAAGAAGCACATCAGCACGGCGACACTATGCCAGTGATACTACATTTGCTCTATGCTAGCAGCGAAACAACTCGTAGCAGCGGAAAACTTCTAGCAGCGGAACAACGACGAAGGTGGTGAACTCCACTCCGCAGGGACTCTGGCTGGGACATGATCTAGCTCGCACGCACAGCAACCTCGACAAGCAATCATGGCATCACCTGCAATCTGGCATGACACGCCAGGTCAGTACATTGAATGTACTTGCAAGCTCACAACAACCATAAACATCAAGGCAAGACAATAACATAGCATTAACAGGTTAATTATTAACAACTACCATGATGAAGCAACTACTAAGCATGAGATGAAACTAATACAGTGTTGATAAATCACCATCTCAGATCTCCATAACCATATCTCTCTTGGCTAACAGGCCAAGCAATATACCATCTCGATCAACTCATGATCAAAACCACACGGTGATCTTTCCGGTGATCACTACCATGACCAACACTTGGTCTCAAACTGTGATCTTTCCGGCGATCACAACCATGACCAACACTTGGTCTCCAACATCATCATCAACATCCTGCCAAACTGTTACTGCTCACAATATATCATCATATAAATCACCTATAAGTCATTCCGTCATGTGAGTGTTGATCAAACGGTGGGACCTAGTACGAACCCATGCCCATGACCGAGGACACGACTATCAATAGATTAATACACTCTGTAGAGGTAGCACATTGTACCCACACCACAGAACCCATGGCCTCGTACTCCCATTCGGGTGGACCAACGGTGTTCCGACAAAACTGATCTACTGCCATGACACTCTCCCGGCCACTCCGACCAACATCCCTTCTGGGTTTAGTCCTGGGTGGCCCCATGTCTACCAAAGACACACCGACCACCATCGTGGCCAAAACGTCCCTCACGGGGACCGGATCCATAACAACAACAACGAGCACACAAGGTTATGTCTGCTTACCGGGCCAGGGTACGCACGCCCATAACCTTCCCTCATTGGAGGCACCGGCGAGAGACATGACAATAGACCGCATTAGGGCCTTCCCATAAAGGCAAATGTGGTTGCACTGGAAAAGCCCGGTTCGGTGGCACCTGACCAACTTAATGACGAAATTTATCCCCAAAAATATAACTATGGTAACTGATACTCCAATATCATCTATCAACCTATAATCCAAGTCATAGCAATATCCAACAAATAATCCAAGCATAATCTCCTCATCTCAAAATACTCCAAGGGTAGCACAACACTACTGTCATGATGAATCCGAAAATCAATAATCCTACTACTCCAATAACAAGAATAAAGCTATTCGGCTAAGATCCACATGTAAACATCATCTCCGAAAATAATACTCCAAGCAACAGAACGTCAACTAGCATCATGAAAAATAATCATACTAACCACTAATAATCCAAAGGCAGCATGATATCCAAAGTAATACTCCAAAATATCACCAGATACCATCATGAAAAATAATCATAATAACCACTAAGAATCCGAAGGCACATGTCATCCACATAATCATCAAAATATTAATCCTAGAACTCCAAGCAATATCAAGATCAAACAATACTCCGAGAAATGCCATGAACAAATCATACATAGCTAACACAATATTTTAAACAAGTTTTAATAAAGAAACCATGTCACTGCATTGCAATCATGCAAATGGAGGGTGTAGCTTGCCTGGGGTGGCAGAAATCACCGGGAGGAAGTGCGAGAAACTCACGGAAAGGATCGCCGAAATATGTTCTCTCTCGGAGGGGGCTGAATAAGGCAGGGGAAAAATGGTCATTTTCAGAATGTCAAAACATGGTGAAAATGATTCCATCGGAACGGGCTCGACGAAACGAAGAAGTGGGCTTTGGAATCACCTCATTTGGAGTTACGGTTGCGGAGTTATAAGGTGTGGAAGAAGAAGGACCAATCTGTGAATATTTCTTCAGCAAACAGGTCCCTGAGTGGATAAGGCAGAGGCGCAAAATCAGAAATACGCTTTCTGAACAGGAAAACGCACTCCCGATAACAGAAGAAGGAAATACGCTTTCGGGCAAATGAAAGCGTACTAAGCGAAATACGCTTTCAAAGAACTGAAAGCGCACTCACCTAAAAGGCGCTTCCACATATCCACGTCAGCACCCGGCTGGGTCAACGTGGAGTGGCTGACGCGCGGGGCCCGCCTGCAGGTTGCCTTGCTCGCCCCAGGTCGTCGTCCCCATTGCGCTCGCCCGCGCCTGGCCACGGCAGAGCCAGCGCCCGACGGCGATAGCCGGAGCTACCGGCCGTCTCCAGCGATGACCAGCCTACCTACGGATTCAGGGGGATGAGACGGATGCATCCCCAAGCATGGCAGCTGCAGGGGAGCTCGGGAAACGATGGAGCGTTGGCCGCGGCGGAAGGGAGCTGCGGGCATCGACGGGCTCGCGGCTACGGGTGCTCCGGCGAAGTGTGGAGGGGCTGGGGAGGCTCGAGGGTGGTGGTGGAGACCTCTGGTGGTGGTGGAAGGCAAGGAGGGGGACGGCGTTGAGTGAATTTAGCCGAGCATGGCCGGCGGCCATGGCGGCAATGGTGGTCGTGGAGGGCGGCTCGAGCTCGGGGAAGAGGTCAGGGGAGGCTAGAGGAGGTGCAGGAGGCCAGTGGTGAAGAAAGACGGGGTCGGGGTGACCTTATATAGGCGGGGGAGGGGTGTGCTGCGTTGTCGCTGCCGCGGACGCGTGCCCACGCGCATGAGCTCGGAGTTAGGCGACGAGGAGGAGCAGTGGAGGCTCTCACGGGGCAGAGGAGGCCAAGGGGGCGCAGGGAGGATGACGACGGCGACGAACAAAGCCAAACCGCCACTGTGCTCTCGTGGGCGAGCGTCGGTGAGCGTCGGTAAGGAAGCGGACGGAGGGGGAGAGGGGTCCAGGGGAACTGCGATGATGAGAGGAAGACAATGGACACGGTCACGCGCGCTAAGGCGATGAGAGGAGGAGGTGTCGAAGCACAAACAGCCATTGGCCGTGGCCACTGCACACAGAGCGCGTGCACAGTGATGCCATTAACGCGGTCACCGCGTGCACTTGGGTGAGTTCATCCAGGGTAGGTCTCATCTACGGTGGTAGCTTGGTTAAAAGTGATCTGGTTAAACGGTAAGAACCCTCTGAAGTTTACTGCAGTAAACTTGGGTGAGCACTAGTGATCAACAATAAGGGTTTTGGATCCAATGGAGTTGTCTGCGAGGTTGAGGTAAAGAAGGACTTGCATCCTGGTAACTTGGAGAAGAATTGGATCAAGATAAATCATAGTTGCTTTGCAACTGACCAAAATGGTCCAGAAATGAGATTTGGATGATGCACTCAAATGGTGTGGCCACTTGAGCTCAAGTTTGGCAAGGCTTCATTATTTGATCATATAAAGATGCTGTATAAGTTTCATACCAATTGGATTCACCAAAATGGTACTTGCTTCACAAACATCCTTGCTGACCAGAAACTTGCAAAAATTCTAGAGGAATAATGGCTTGATGAACCATGCCCAAAATGGGTGGAGGTAGGTTATATGGATAATAGAAGGCCTAGAAAAATTAGCAGCCATACTGGAGCAAGATAAAATATACTTGCTTCACAAACTGAAATTTTGGGCAGAATCAAAGAATTGAAGATGAGCTCACATGGAGGCATTATATGATCTCTACTTTTGTGGAGGGCTATGATATTATGATATGAGGGATCATGCAAAATGGCAACTCATTTGGATATGCCTAGCTTGCACCTCCTTCACAAAGCTTCTTTCTGGATAGAAACTTTGGAAAATCATAATTAAATAATTACTAGGCAAATGAGGTTGCATTTTGGCATGTGGCAATGATATGGACAGGAAAAGGTGTAAAAGGAGTTTGAGGTCAATTGGGAAAAGGAAAATAGCACTTGCTTCACAATGTGCCATTTAGGGCAGAATAGGAAATGAATTATTTGAGTAAGATGATAAACATGACAAATGAAATATTTTGCCATATTTGAGAAAGATATGACCCAAACAATTTATGAGAATTATTTGGGAATTTTAGGAGTGATGGAAATAAAGGTTGCTTCACAACCTAGGGCAGAAAGGGTTATTCCTTTAATAGACAAAGGAATATTCCCTAGAAAAACATTTTAGGGTTTGGTCAAGCAGTGGAGTGACATGATCTTGGCAAGGTTTTGAGAATGATGAGCCACTTGGGAGGGAAAAAGAAGATGATTTCCCAGCTGACAAGGCCACAGAACCACTCCAAAAAGAAAAACAGAGCAAAAACCAATTAAATTAAAAGAAAAAGAAAAGGGCCAAAATCCAGGCTGTTACACCGGGCCGGCCAAGCTGCCCAGTGGTCGGCATTGGTCCTCGGGTCGCCGGACATGGGAACGGTGGAGTGTCGGCGGATCAACTGGCGGAAGAGAGGCTCTAACGCACCCCTACCTGGCGCGCCAAATGTCGGATTTTGGGTTCCGACAAAACCCTTGAGGTTCGAACACTGGGGTGCGCACGAATATCTCTCCCCTACCTAATCACGCCCTCGGCCTCACCGCGATCTCAAAGCCAAGCTCGACGAACCCGCAACAAAAGAGACACGAGATTTATACTGGTTTGGGCCACCGTTGTGGTGTAATACCTGATAAGCCACAAGTATAGGGGATCGCAACAGTTTTCGAGGGTAGAGTATTCAACCCAAATTTATTGATTCGACACAAGGGGAGCCAAAGAATATTCTCAAGTATTCACAGTTGAGTTGTCAATTCAACCACACCTGGATAACTTAGTATCTGCAGCAAAGTAGTATGGAAGTAACGGTAACGGTGGCAAAAGTAACAGTAGCAGTTTTGGTTTTGTAGTGATTGTAACAGTGGCAACGGCAAAGTAAATAAGCGAAGAACAATATGTGAAAAGCTCGTAGGCATTGGATCGGTGATAGAGAATTATGCCAGATGCGATTCCTCATGCAATAGTTATAACATAGGGTGACACAGAACTAGCTCCAATTCATCAATGTAATGTAGCCATGTATTCCGAATATAGTCATACGTGCTTATGGAAAAGAACTTGCATGACATCTTTTGTCCTACCCTCCCGTGGCAGCGGGGTCCTATTGGAAACTAAGGGATATTAAGGCCTCCTTTTAATAGAGTACCGGACCAAAGCATTAACACTTAGTGAATACATGAACTCCTCAAACTACGGTCATCACCGGTAATGGTCCCGATTATTGTCACTTCAGGGTTAACGGATATTAACACATAATAGGTGACTATAGACTTGCAAGATAGGATCAAGAACTCACATATATTCATGGAAACATAATAGGTTCAGATCTGAAATCATGACACTCGGGCCCTAGTGACAAGCATTAAGCATAGCAAAGTCATAACAACATCAATCTCAGAACATAATGGATACCAGGGATCAAACCCTAACAAAACTAACTCGATTACATGGTAAATCTCATCGAACCCATCACCGTCCAGCAAGCCTACGATGGAATTACTCACGCACGGAGGTGAGCATCATGAAATTGGTGATGGAGGATGGTTGATGATGATGATGGCGACGGATTCCCCTCTCCGGAGCCCCGAACAGACTCCAGATCAGCCCTCCCGGGAGAGATTAGGGCTTGGTGGCGGCTCCATATCGTAAAACGCGACGAATCCTTCTCTCTAATTTTTTCTCCCCGAACGTGAATATATAGAGTTGGAGTTGAGGTCGGTGGAGCACCAGGGGGCCCACGAGGCAGGGGGCGCGCCCCACCCTCATGGACAGGGTGTGTGCCCCTGGCCTTGATTCTTTCGCCAGTATTTTTATTAATTCCAAAAATAATCTCCGTTGATTTTCAGGTCATTTCGAGAACTTTTATTTCTTCACAAAAATAACACCATGGCAATTCTGCTGAAAATAGCATCAGTCCGGGTTAGTTCCATTCAAATCATGCAAGTTAGAGTCCAAAACAAGGGCAAAAGTGTTTGGAAAAGTAGATACGATGGAGACGTATCAACTCCCCCAAGCTTAAAACTTTGCTTGTCCTCAAGCAATTCAGTTGATAAACTGAAAGTGATAAAGAAAAACTTTTACAAACTCTGTTTGCTCTTGTTGTTGTAAATATGTAAAGCCAGCATTCATGTTTTCAGCAAAGATTATGAACTAACCATATTCACAATAACATTTAGGTCTCATATTTACTAATATCAATGGCATAATCAACTAGCGAGCAATAATAATAAATCTTAGATGATAACACTTTCTCAAAACTATCATAATATGATATAACAAGATGGTATCTCGCTAGCCCTTTCCGCGACCGCAAAACATAAATGCAGAGCACCTTTGAAGATCAAGGACTGACTAAACATTGTAATTCATGGTAAAAGAGATCTAGTCATAGTCATACCCAATATAAATTAATGGTAATGGATGCAAATGACAGTGGTGCTCTCCAGCTGGTGCTTTTTAATAAGAGGGTGATGACTCAACATAAAAGTAAATAGATAGGCCCTTCGCAGAGGGAAGCAGGGATTTGTAGAGGTGCTAGAGCTCGATTTTTGAAATAGAGATAAATAATATTTTGAGCGACATACTTTCATTGTCAACATAATAACCGAGAGATCTCGATATTTTCCATGCTACACACATTATGGGCGGTTCCCAAACAGAATGGTAAAGTTTATACTCCCCCTCCACCAACAAGCATCAATCCATGGCTGGCTCGAAACAACGAGTGCCTCCAACTAACAAGAGTCCCGGGGGAGTTTTGTTTGCAATTATTTTGATTTGATTTGCTTAGAGCATGGGACTGGGCATCTCGGTAACCAGCCATTTTCTCGTGAGTGGGGAGCGGAGTCCACTCCTCTTGAGAATAACCCACCTAGCATGGAAGATACAGACAGCCATAGTTGAAGGTTTAACATTTGGCACATACAAATTTACTTGGAACGGCAGGTAGATACCGCTTATAGGAAGGTATAGTGGACTCATATGGAATAACTTTGGGATTTATGGAAGTGGATGCACAAGAAGTATTCCCGCTTAGCACAAGTGAAGGCTAGAAAAAGACTGGGAAGCGACCAACTAGAGAGCGACAACAGTCATGAACATGCATTAAAATTAATGAACATTGAGTGCAAGCATGAGTAGGATATAATCCACCATGAACATAAATATCATGAAAGCAATGTTGATTTTGTTTCAACTATATGTGTGAACATGTGCCAAGTCAAGTCACTCAAATCATTCAAAGGAGGATACCACCCTATCATGCCACATCACAACCATTTTAATAGCATGTTGGCACGCAAGGTAAACCATTATAAGCTCCTAGCTAATCAAGCATGGCATAAGCAACTATAATCTCTAATTTTCTTTGCAAACATGTTCAATCATAATAGGCTGAATCAGGAACGATGAACTAATCATATTTACAAAAACAAGAGAGGTCGAGTTCATACCAGCTTTTCTCATCTCAACCAGTCCATCATATATCGTCATTATTGCCTTTCACTCGCACGACCGAACGGTGCGTATAATAATAATAGTGCACGTGCATTGGACTAAGCTGGAATCTGCAGGCATTCAATACAAAGGAGAAGACAAGATAATATGGGCTCTTGGTTAAATCAACAATAATGCAGATAAGAGCCACTTCAACACTTTCATTATGGTCTTCTCCTCTCGACCCCCAAAGAAAAGAAAAGAAATAAAACTATTTACATGGGAAAGCTCCCAACAAACAAAAGAAGAACAAGAAATCTTTTTGGGTTTTCTTTTAATTAATACTACTACAGGCATGGAAAGTAAACTAGCTAAGAGCTACTACTAATTTTTTTGTTTTTCCTAAGGTTTATCAAACACACAAGAAGAAAGAGAGAAAAAGAAAATAAACTAGCATGGATATTACAGTGAAAAAGTATGAGCACCGACAACTAGAATGAGTGTGTGAACATGAATGTAATGTCGGTGAGAAATACGTACTCCCCCAAGCTTAGGCTTTTGGCCTAAGTTGGTCTATGCCCATGGATCAAAGTTGTAGTTGGGGTCGTACTGAGAAGGAGCCTCGGATTGCCATTGGTTGGCAATCTCCTCCGGATCCCACTAGTAAACAGACTGTCGTGAAGGATCAAATTGTGGTTCCGGCTCTGGCTCTGTAGCTGGTGTGGGGTTCTGGTAGGCATGAGATGCCTCCGGCTGAACAAGGTACTTGCCTGTAGATAAGTCAAACAACCAAGGAGCAGGCAAAGTAATAATCTCAGGGCGAATTTTATCAAATATCAGTTTGTACTTAAGCATCTTTTCCTTATTATTAACGATAAAATCATGTGCTACCATACTCTTATAGTCTAGAAAAACAGGAGGCAGCAACTTTTCTTCTTTCTCATAATGCCTAATAGGTATGTTAAAGTGTGCAGCGAGGCGCGAGGCGAAGATACCTCCCAAGATGGGACCCTTCGTGCGGTTAAGACTTAACCGTTTGGCAACGATAGCGCCTAGGCTAAAAGAGTTATCACGAAACAAGGCATGGCCCAAAATAACAATATCAGGGGCACTAAGGTTTCCACAGTTTCCGCGACCAATTAAACATCTACTAGCAAATATCGCAAAGTAACGCAGAACCGGAAAATGTATGCTAGTAATTCTTGCATCGGAAACTTTCCTAGTTTCCCCTACAGCAATCATATCAATAAACCCTTCCACATCATTACGATGTGGTTCCTCTATGCTGCCAGTAAGGGTATCTTATAGACCCGGCAGAAATCAGAAAGGGACATCTCCTTATGCTCATCATATAAATAAAATTCCACTGAAGGTGATGGTCTCCTAGCATGGAAATGAAAATTTTGCACGAAAATATTAGTGAGTAAGAGATACTGTTCGCGCTGGTCGCGGAGGAAGTCGGTGAGGCCCGCATTCTCAACCAAAGAATAGAAATCATCAAGAATCCCGGCTGCTGTTAAGAACTCATCACAGGGCCATTCACACGGCCGAACCTCTGCGGTGCGAGGGAGATTATATTTGGGCCTCTTATCCTCTTCACTTTGCTTATCCCTCGAGCTTCGGCTCGAAGAGCCCCTCAAAAATCTCTTCATTATTCTCTGAAAATATTTGAAAATATTAGTGACTCAAAACAAAAGTGAACCAAACTCAACAAAATTGATAGCAACTACTCCCACAAGTGCCTAGAGACTATATCATGCATTAGAACTACTTGGGACCATATAAATTTGACATGCAAGCTCAAGAACAGGGTCACCTAGGCAGCAAAAATTTGCAATGAATAAAGCACTAGAACAAAAACTAATTGGACCATTGGAGGAGTCACATACTGAAGAACAATCCCCCAAAGCAGTTTTGTGAGTGGAGCTTTGGGATAGGAGATCGAAAATCGCAGCAAAATGAGCTAAAACTCGTGCTTGAGCTGGTTGGTGATTTTTTTGGGAGGAAGAAGGAATGTGTGGTGGCTGGAGTAAGTGGAGGGGAGCCACCATGGGCCCACGAGGCAGGGGGCGCGCCCTGGACCCTCGTGGCCAGATGCTTGCTCCCCCTGATGTGTTCTCAGTGCTAGATATTCTCAAATATTCTAGAAAAAATCATATTTCATTTTTGGGACATTTGGAGAACTTTTATTTTCGGGGTATTTTTTATTGCACGGATAATTCAGAAAACTGACAAAATATACTATTTTTGCTTTATTTAATCTAAATAACAGAAAGTAAAAGAAGGGTACAGAAGGTTGTGCTTTATAACTTCATCCATCACATGCTCATCAAAAGGAATCCACTAACAAGGTTGATCAGGTCTTGTTAACGAACTCATTTCGAATAACATGGAACCGAAGAAATTTCGAATAACACTATGTTACCTCAACGGGGATATGCACATCCCCAACAATAAGAATATCATATCTCTTTTTGACAGTAGGAAGAGGAAATTCAAAACCTCCAATAGTAATCGATGGAATTTTTCCAATAGAATTGATACTATGGACTTGAGGTTGTTTCCTCGGAAAGTGTACCGTATGATCATTTCCATTAACATGAAAAGTGACATTGCCTTTATTGCAATCAATAACAGCCCCTGCAGTATGCAAAAAGGGTCTTCCAAGAATAATAGACATACTATCGTCCTCAGGAATATCAAGAATAACAAAGTTCGTTAAAATAGTAACATTTGTACCGCAACAGGCACATCCTCACAAATACCGACAGGTATAGCAGTTGATTTATCAGCCATTTGCAAAGATATTTCAGTAGGTGTCAACTTATTCAAATCAAGTCTACGATATAAAGAGAGAAGCATAACACTAACACCGGCTCCAAGATCAGATAAAGCAGTTCTAACATAGTTTCTTTTAATGGAGCATGGTATAGTTGGTACTCCTGGATCTCCTAGTTTCTTAGGTATTCCACCCTTAAAAGTATAATTAGCAAGCATGGTAGAAATTTCAGCTTCTGGTATCTTTCTCTTATTTGTAACGATATCCTTCATATACTTGGCATAAGGATTCATTTTAAGCATATCAGTAAAACGCATACGCAAGAAGATAGGTCTAATCATTTCAGCAAAGCGCTCAAAATCCTCATCATCCCTTTTCTTGGATGGTTTGGGAGGAAAAAGCATGGGTTTCTGAACCCATGGTTCTCTTTCTTTACCATGCTTCCTAGCAAGAAAGTCTCTCTTATCATAACATTGATTCTTTGATTGTGGGTTATCAAGATCAACAGCAGGTTCAATCTCTACATGATTATCATTGCTAGGTTGAGCATCAACATGAACATCATCATTAACATTATCACAAGGTTCATGTTCATGCCAGGTTGTGTTTCAGCATTAGAGATAGAAATATCATCGTGATTCTCAGGTGTGTCTACAACAGATTCACTAGAAGCATGCAAAGCCCTATCATTTTTCTTTTTCTTCTTCTTAGAAGGACTAGGTGCATCAACATTAGTTCTCTGAGAATCTTGCTCAATTCTCTTAGGGTGGCCCTCAGGATACAAGGGTTCCTGAGTCACTTCACCTCCTCTAGTTGCAACTCTAACAGCAAAGTCATTTTTCTTATAATTTAATTCATTGAGCAAATCATTCTAAGCTTTAAGCACTTGTTCTACTTGAGTGGTAACCATAGAAGCATGTTTACTAATGAGTTTAAGTTTACCTTTAACTCTAGACATATAATTACTCAAGTGTTCAAGCATATCAGCATTGTGTTTCAATTGTCTACCAACATAAGCATTGAAGTTTTCTCGTTTGACAATAAAATTATCAAACTCATCTAAGCATTGGCTAGCAGACTTATAATGAGGAATATCACCTTCATCAAATCTATAAAGAGAATTTACCTTTACTACCTGTGTCGGGTTATCAAGACCATGTATTTCTTCCACAGGCGGCAAATTAAGACCATGTATTTCTTCAATAGGAGGTAAATTCTTAACATCTTCAGTTTTAATACCTTTTTCTTTCATAGATTTCTTTGCCTCTTGCATATCTTCAGGACTGAGAAATAGAATACCCCTTTTCTTCGGAGTTGGCTTAAGAGTTGGTTCAGGGAGTGTCCAATTATTTTCATTAGTCAACATATTATTCAATAGCAATTCAGCTTGATCAACTATTCTTTCCCTGAAAACACAACCAGCACAACTATCCAGGTGGTCTCTGGAAGCATCAGTTAGTCCATTATAAAAGATATCAAGTATTTCATTTTTCTTGAGAGGATGATCAGGCAAAGCATTAAGTAATTGGAGAAGCCTTCCCCAAGCTTGTGGGAGACTCTCTTCTTCAATTTCCACAAAATTATATATTTCCCTTAAGGCAGCTTGTTTCTTATGAGCGGGGAAATATTTAGCAGAGAAGTAATAAATCATATCATGGGGACTATGCACACAACCAGGATCAAGAGAATTAAACCATATCTTAGCATCACCCTTTAATGAGAACGGAAATAATTTAAGGATATAGTAGTAGCGAGTTTTCTCATCATTAGTGAACAGGGTGGCTATATCATTTAATTTAGTAAGATGTGCCACAATAGTTTCAGATTCATAGCCATAGAAAGGATCAGATTCAACCAAAGTAATTATCTCAGTATCAACAGAGAAATCATAATCCTTATCAGTAATAAAGATAGGTGAAGTAGCAAAAGCAGGGTCATATTTCATTCTAGCATTCAGAGATTTTTCTTTCAGCTTAGCTAATAATTTCTTAAGAGCACTCCTATCATTGCAAGCAAGAAAGTCTCTAGCAGTTTCTTCATCCATAACATAACACTCGGGCACAACAGGAAATTCATATCTAGGGGGAGAATCTTCATCATCACTTTCATCAATATTATTAGTTTCAATAGTTTCATTCTCTCTAGCCCTAGCAAGTTGTTCATCAAGAAATTCACCTAATGGCACAATAGTATCAAGCATAGAAGTAGTTTCATCATAAGTATCATGCATAGCAGAAGTGGCATCATCAATAACATGCGACATATCAGAATTAATAGCAGAAGCAGGTTTAGGCGTCGCAAGCTTACTCAAAACAGAAGGTGAGTCAAGTGCAGAGCTAGATGGCAGTTCCTTACCTCCCCTCGTAGTTGAGGGAAAAATCTTAGTTCTTTCGTCTTTCAAGTTCCTCATAGTGACCAGCAGATATAAATCCCAAGTGACTCAAAGAATAGAGCTATGCTCCCCGGAAACGGCGCCAGAAAATAGTCTTGATAACCCACAAGTATAGGGGATCGCAACAGTTTTCGAGGGTAGAGTATTCAACCCAAATTTATTGATTCGGCACAAGGGGAGCCAAAGAATATTCTCAAGTATTCGCAATTGAGTTGTCAATTCAACCACACCTGGATAACTTAGTATCTGCAGCAAAGTAGTATGGAAGTAACGGTAACGGTGGCAAAAGTAACAGTGGCAGTTTTGGTTTTGTAGTGATTGTAACAGTGGCAATAGCAAAGTAAATAAGCGAAGAACAATACGTGAAAAGCTCGTAGGCATTGGATCGGTGATGGAGAATTATGCTGGATGCGATTCCTCATGCAATAGTTATAACATAGGGTGACACAGAACTAGCTCCAATTCATCAATGTAATGTAGGCATGTATATCGAATATAGTCATACGTGCTTATGGAAAAGAACTTGCATGACATCTTTTGTCCTACCCTCCCATGGCAACGGGGTCCTATTGGAAACTAAGGGATATTAAGGCCTCCTTTTAATAGAGTACCGGACCAAAGCATTAACACTTAGTGAATACATGAACTCCTCAAACTACGGTCATCACTGGTAATGGTCCCGATTATTGTCACTTCAAGTTTAACAGATCATAACACATAATAGGTGACTATAGACTTGGAAGATAGGATCAAGAACTCACATATATTCATGGAAACATAATAGGTTCATATCTGAAATCATGACACTCGGGCCCTAGTGACAAGCATTAAGCATAGCAAAGTCATAACAACATCAATCTCAGAACATAATGGATAACAGGGATCAAACCCTAACAAAACTAACTCGATTACATGGTAAATCTCATCCAACCCATCACCGTCCAGCAAGCCTACGATGGAATTACTCACGCACGGCGGTGAAAATCATGAAATTGGTGATGGAGGATGGCTGATGATGACGATGGCAACGGATTCCCCTCTCCGGAGCCCCGAACAGACTCCAGAATAGCCCTCCCGGGAGAGATTAGGGCTTGGTGGCGGCTCCGTATCGTAAAACGCGATGAATTCTTCTCTCTAATTTTTCCTCCCCGAACATGAATATATAGAGTTGGAGTTGAGGTCGGCGGAGCACCAGGGGGGCCACGAGGCAGGGGGGCACGCCCCACCCTCGTGGACAGGGTGTGTGCCCCCTGGCCTTGATTCTTTTGCCAGTATTTTTTATTAATTCCAAAAATAATCTCCGTTGATTTTCAGGTCATTCCGAGAACTTTTATTTCTGCACAAAAATAACACCATGGCAATTCTGCTGAAAACAGCGTCAGTCCAGGTTAGTTCCATTCAAATCATGCAAGCTAGAGTCCAAAACAAGGGCAAAAGTGTTTGGAGAAGTAGATACGACGGAGAGGTATCAATGCCCTACTCCAGTGTGGTGTGGTGGATTGCCTCTTGGGCTAATGATGAATAGTACAAGGGAAGAACAGCCTCCTGAGGAGAGGTGTTCTTGTGCTTGGTGAGTGTGAGGATGGAATGGATCTAGTCCAAGATGAGTTTGTGTGGGTGAGGATGATCTGAATCCCTCCTCTCCTGCGGTGGTGGCTAGTCCTATTTATAGAGGCCCTGGTCCTCTCCCCAAATATTGAGCGGGAAGGGAGCCAACAACGGCCAAATTCGAAGCGAAACAACTAGTACGAGTTATCCTGACTAAAGGTGGTCTTCGCCTGCCAAAGGCTCTGGTGGTGACGCCGTCTTGGGCTCCACGACGACCTCCATCTTGCCGTCCTGCTGGTCTTGGTCTCGTTGCACCGATATGGAAACCTTTGCCTGATGCCTCGGGACTCCTCGTCTGCGCTTGCCCCTTTAGCACCAAAGAGGAAACGAGGACACTGCGCGCGCTGCTGCCCGCCTGGCGCCCGCCTGGGTCCAGTCGTCATGGCTTGCATCACTGGAACCTCGCGAGGTGTCACTTGCCTTGATCTCTCCACCCCTCGTGAGCCAGCCTGGTGAGGCCGCTCCCGAGGAGGTCTTGTGTCGTCCGCCTCGCGAGGGTCTTGAGTGTTTGCTGGTGAAGATGGGCCGTACAGGGCCACTGGCGGAGCCACGCCGTGGGCCGTAGGCAGGCAAATCTGGGGACCCCCATTCCCAGGAGGCCGACACATATTACATTTATGTCACCTACAAATACATGAAGGACTTTGCTATGACGACTCCGTGCAATAGGCCACCACTTGCTCCAGGACAAAAAGCTGATCCCTCAAGTATTAGAAGGGGTGAAAAATTCCTCAAGGAATGGGCTAAGCGTCAAGCTAAGCTGGCTAAACAAGCTAAGAAAGCCGTTGAAGAATTCAACCGGGCTACAAAAGCTTCAAGTGAAGCTGGTGCCAGTGGCAACGAAGCGCTCCCAAGAAGGCTATGCAGAAAAAGCCTTCCAACAAGCCAAAGGCTTCAAAGGCTTTAGCACCTAAGATTTAAAAATCTTTAGTGCCTCCTCCTGCTTCAAGTTCCTCAATGGTTGCAGTTAGAGCTTCAACACCGGTCATGCTCGCATCTTGCCAGCGCACCGAGGGCTTTCCAATAGCCTCAATTGCTGCATCAAGTGCTTCAGCTTGTGGACAACCATCTTCTCCAACACCCAAGTTGAAGAAAAAACCTACTGCTGGCCGTGGAACTAGGCCAAGTCCAAAGAGTAAGGCTGTAGTGCCTCATGTTATTGAACATGGGCTAGCTAACGAAGATGATCTCGCTGAGATCCTCAAAAGGAAGCAAGAGCAAGTCGTGATTGCCATGAATTCTTCAGTTCCAATGTTGCTGGAACTGAAGAAACTGCTTGACTTCATTGACATCTGGTGCACCAACCCAGAAATGCCTCTTAACGACCTCAACTTACCACTTGGTCCAAGACACATGATTTATTCATTCATATTGAACGAGAAATACAAGATTGCTCAAACAAAACTGGTGAAGAAATAGAAGATCCAGAAGGAGAAGGAATTGAGCAAAAATATGTTGTTTATATCTCCTTGGTAGTTTGTGACATTACAGTCTAAAATACATCAGCTGTCTAAAGAATACGAGAGACAAGCTAGTCATTGTTGCGGTGTCAAGGAGAGATTCATCACTGCCTGAACCAAAGTGGTTGAAGACCACAACAAGTGAGAAGCCGCCAAGTTTGGCATGGTTCCCCCATCAAGCTCGTCAACTCTACCCTCTACTGCACACGCCAGTGAGACCACGCCTCCATCTCCTCAAGAGACTGTCAGGGCAACTGAGGAAGTTGTGCCTGAAGAAAATGAAAGGGCAATTGAAAAAGTTGTTCCTGAAGAGACTGCCAGGGTTACTGCATCAGTCATGCCTGATGAAATTGCTCCAACCAGTTCCTCAGAAGCAGCACCAACAACGACTTCATCTTTGAATCTTATCACCCTTCTTTTTGCATCATAAGTAAAGAATACAAAGGCTGCTGAGAGAGAAGCAAAGAAGAGAAAGGCATCAGCTCCTCCTGCACCTGAACTTGTGAAGAAATTGAAGTTGGCAACATTGTCTTCAATTTGTTGAAAGAACATGCGGTGCCCCCATGTGAGGTTTTGGTAACTGATGACATTCTCTATGGACTAATGGTTGAGTTATTTTTGAAGGGTTTGTCCATAGGAATTTCTTCAAGTCCATTTGTTGGTTTCAGGGAGTTTATATGTTGACCAATGTGCTATTCAAGGAATTATCCAAAGAGTGGTCATGTAGAAGACACGATACAAGGTTGATCAAGACTAAGTCAAGAGTGAATAAAGTTGATCAACACACAAAGCGTAGAAGATGTACCAAGAGGGATCAAGTGATCCCATGGCATGGTAAGCATTGTCCATTACGCTTTGTGTACTAACCCATGGTATTCGTGAGAGTTCTTTGTGGGGTTAGGTTGCGGTGTGCAAGTTCAAGTAGATCATTCCTCTATATCTTAAGAATACCTCCCCTGCCTCTTCTTAATATAACTACTCGTTGTTTGGATGCTTCTCGTCATCATCTATCCAACAAGCTTGAGTTTGCTCAATTCGGAGTTCATTTGCAGAAGTTGTGGCAGCTTAGGCTTTATTCCATCCTCTGTTCTCTCTGTTGTGTTCCTGAAAGCCTCAAGCGGTAGTACTGCTCTCTAGAGTGGTAGTACTGCTTGTAAGCAGCAGTACCGCGGCCATGTGCCGCGCGTAGTACCGCTGCTTCTGGGGGTGCGTTCTTTTTCATGTCGGGTTTCGCGGTAGTAGAGCGGTAGTAGGGCGGTAGTACCTCTTATAAGCGGTAAGCGGTACTACTTCTCCCCATGAGCGGTGCTACCTCTCCGGGCGGTACTACCTCTCCACCCGAGCGGTACTACCTCTTCGGGCGGTACTACCACACCCCAGAGCGGTACTACCTCTCTGGCAGAACTACAGCTCGTGTTTTTATCTCTCGTTGGGCTGTTTTGACCGTGCTAAGCGGTACTACCGCTCTCCCGAGCGGTAGTACCGCTTGTGCACGACCTAAGTGCATAACGGTTGGATTCGGGGGTACCTATAAAAGGGGGGTCTTCTTCCCCAATGAACCTTATCCCTTTAGCTCGTCTTTGCCCCCCCATTGTTGACCTTCTTCGAGCGTGCTATCTCTCAATCCCTCCATGGATTCTTGCTAGTTTTTGGGGGGGAAGAGAGAGGAGATCTAGATCCACATTTCCACCAATAACTTTCTCCTCTATGTGAGGGGAACCCCTTGGATCTAGATCTTGGAGTTCTTGGTGTTCTCCTTCTTTGTTCTTCCTCTCATTTTCCTCCATAGCTTTTGTTGCTTTGGTGGGATTTGGGAGTGAGGGACTTGGGCACTCCGTGTGCCCTTGCCATTGCATTTGGTGCATCAGTTTGAGTTCTCCACGGTGGTACGTGGAAGTTACAATTTGGGAAGCTTATTACTCTTGGGTGCTTGGTACCCTTGAGCTTGTTCCTCTTGGGTGCTTGGGCGCCCTAGACAGTTGCTGGTGTTCGAAGCTCAATCATTGTGGTGTAAAGCTCCACGCAAGCGTCGGGGTCTCCAATTAGGTTGTGGAGATCACCCCGAGCAATTTGACGGGTACCGGTGACCGCCCCCAAGGATTGCCAAAGTTTACGGGTTCGGTGATCACCCCCAAGGGTTGCCATTTGTACGGGTTCAGTGACCGCCCTCAAGGGTCCCTTAGTGGAATCACGGCATCTTGCATTGTGCGAGCGCGTGAGGAGATTACGGTGGCCCTAGTGGCTTCTTGGGGAACATTGTGCCTCCACACCGCTACAAACGGAGATTAGCACCCGCAAGGATGTGAACTTCGGGATACATCGTCATCTCCGCGTGCCTCGGTTATCTCTTACCCGAGCCCTTTACTTATGCACTTTACTTTGTGATAGCCATAGTGTTTCATGTTATATATCTTGCTACCACATAGTTGTTTATCTTGCTTAGCATAAGTTGTTGGTGCACATAGGCGAGTCTAGTTGTTGTAGGTTTTGTGCTTGACAAATTAACCGCTAGGTTTATTCCACATTTGTTCAAGCCTAAACCGTAACTATTTTAAAGCGCATATTCACCCCCTCTAGGTGACATCCTCGATCTTTCAATTGTCATTCCCATTGTTGCCACACCACTCTCATCAGCGCCCCTATCTTGTAATCTGGAAAGCCTTTGAATGGTCCCCTATGGGCGGGGTGGAATATCATATTCCTCAAGCTGATGGTGAAGAAGATACCCATTCTGCTGCTACCATAGAGCAAATGGATGAAGAGAGTGAGGTTTATGCTGATGTATCGATGCCTCAAGAAATTGCACAGACTCCTCAGCGAGCATCGCTAAATGAAGAACACGAGGAGGACGTGGACATTGATGGCGAGACAAGTCCTCCAATCCATGACAAATATTGGGAAGCAGCTCACCCAAATTCGCTCCTCACCACTCCCCTCACTCGAGAGGCTCAGTCTCATGCGCGCACTGAAGAAATACATACTGGCTCTGAAGAAAGTCAACCTTCGCTCCAATACATTCCTGAAGAGATTCCAGCTGCAACAGCTGATGAAACTGCTCAAGATGACCTAATTTTTGTTGTCATCAATGCAATTGAGGAAGTTGCAAAATCACTTGCAATTCCAGACCCGAATGATTCAACTGGCTCTCCCAGGCCTATCTTTGATGTCAGAACAAAGAGGCATAATCTTCAACCCGTTCCTGTTGAACCCAAGATCGGCAAAGGCCTCAAGCGGCCACAGTTTGATAGTGCCAAATTCTTCGAAGAGAAGAATTTCTTCATTGGCGAGTCACCCTATGACTCAGCCAAACTCAGACATTTGAGGTTCTGGACAAGAACACAGATGAATTTCTATGCTTCGCTCCTATTTGACAAGAAGAAAGTATTCTCGCATAGCTATATTCCTCATGTGGATATGGAGTCAATTCCAAGCTCCGACCAGTGCTAGCTATTCTTTATGATGTAGGTTTACTCAATTTCTGCACTGACGTCTGTGATACGTCTCCAACGTATCTATAATTTTGCTTGTTCCATGTTGTTATATTATCACTCTTGGATATTTTACAATCATTTATAGCAACTTTATATCACTTTTTGGGACGAGCCTATTGACATAGTGCCCAGTGTCAGTTGTTGTTTTTTGCTTGTTTTTTTACATCGCAGGAAATCAATACCAAATGGAGTCCAAACACAACAAAACTTTTTGGAGAATGTTTCTGGACCAGAAGACACCTGATGGGCCAACAAAGTACCAGAGGGGGCTCCGAGGGGAGCACAACCCACCAGGGCGCACCCAGGAGCCCAGACGCGCCCAGGTGGGTTGTGCCCACCTCGGTGGCCTCCCGCACCGCCTCTTCACCCTATAAATTCCCAAATATTCCAAAAACCCTAGGGGAGTCGAGAGATCAGAAGTTCCGCCACCGCAAGCCTCTGTAGCCACGAAAAGCCAATCTAGATCCCTCTCCGGTACTCCGCCGGAGGGGGAAATCATCACCGGAGGCCATCTTCATCATCCCTATGGCCACCATGATGATGAGGGAGTAGTCCACTCTCGAGGCTGGGGGTTTGTACCAGTATCTATGTGGTTAATCTCTCTCTCTCTCCCTCCCTCTCTCTCTCTCTCTCTCGTGTTCTTGTGATGTCTCGATCTTCATGTATCGCGGGCTTTGTTAATAAAATTGGATCATATATATGGTGTTTACCCTCTCTATCTTGTTCTAAATTGAGTTTTCCCTTTGAGATTTTGTTCTTATTGGATTGAATACTTTTATGGATTTGAGAACACTTGATGTATGTCTTGCTATGAATACCCGTAGTGATAATGGGGTACCATATTGATTCACTTGATATGTGTTTTGTCACTCAACTCACGAATTCCCGAGGTAGCATTAGGGTAATCTATGCATAGGGGTTGATGCACGTTCTCGTCTTTGTTTCTCCGGTAGAAATCTTGGGGCACTCTTTGAGGTTCTTTGTGATAGAATGAGTATTATGAATCTGAAATTGTGTGATACATATTGTATAATCAACTCACGAATACTCACAGTGACATTGGAGTATCTAGGTGACATTAGAGTTGGTTGATGTGTATCATATGGTGTTATTTTAGTACGAACTCTTAGTTAGATCAATTGGAAAGAATAGCTTGGTGTTATTTTAGTACGAACTCTATGATAGATTGATCAGAAAGAATAGCTTTGAGGTGGTTTCGTACCCTAAAAACAATTTCTTCTTATGTTCTCCGCTAGATAAAAACTTTGGAGTGATTCTTCATCACACGTTAAGGGATGGTTATATGATCCAATTATATTAGCATTGCTGAGAGATTGCACTAGCGAAAGTACTGACCCTGGGCCTCATTTTCAAGCATTGCAATACCGTTTGTGCTCACTTTTGTTACTTGCTACCTTGCTATTTTTTATTGTTTCTATTACAAAAATCAATATCTACTATCCTTACTACACTTGTATCACCATATCTTCGTCGAACTAGTGCACCTATAGAATTTACTATTGTATTTGGTGTGTTGGGACACAAGAGACTTTTTGTTATTTGGTTGTAGGGTTGTTTGAGAGAGACCATCTTCATCCTACGCCTCCACAGATTGATAAACCTTAGGCCATCCACTTGAGGGAAAATTGCTACTGTCATACAAAACTCTGCGCTTGGAGGCCCAACACGAGTCTACAAGAACAAGTTGTGTAGTAGACATCAAGCTCTTTTCTGGCGCCATTGCCAGGGAGGTGAGTGCTTGAAGGTATATCTTTAGATCTTGCAATTGAATTATTTAGTTTCTTGTTTTATCACTAGTTTGGTTTATAAAAAGAAAACTACAAAAAAATGGAACTGAGGTTGCATCATATTATTCATCTTTATCGTGTATTTCTTGAAAATGATGGAAAGGAAAATTGTGCTAAAATGACAGAAGAAGAGTTCAATAAAATGTTTGGCATAAAAACTTTGAATGATGAGCATGATTGCAATGTTGTTAGTATGAAATCTTTGAATATCCATGAAAACTTTATTTAGTGATGATTCCACTATTTTGGAAGAGGTTTCAATTGATTATGACAACAAATTTGCTATCTATGATGATTATTGTGATGAGATGTATGCTATAAAGAATAACGATAACCATGAAACTTGTCATCATGATTTTAATTTTCTATCCCAGGATAGTTATTTTGTTGAGTTTGCCCCCACTACTATTCATGAGAATAAATTTGCTTATGTGCAGAGTAATAAAATTTCTATGTTTGTGGATCGTGAAAAGATTTCTTTATGTGATAGTTATATTGTTGAATCCATTCATGATGCTACTTAAAATTATTATGAGATAGGAACGTATGCTTGTAGGTATTGCAATAATATCAAGTTTCCTCTCTATGTGTTGAAAATCTTGAAGTTATGCTTGCTTTGCCTTCCTATGCTAGTTGATTCTTGCTCCCATAAATTATCTGCCTACAAAATCCCTATGCATAGGAAGTGGGTTAGGCTTAAATTTCTAGTCATATGCTTCATGATTCTCTCTTTATGTTTGAATTCTTATCTTTTTTGCGAACATCATTGAAATCATCGTGCCTACCTAAAAGGCATTAAAGAAAAGCGCTTGTTGGGAGAAAACCCAACACTTTTGCCTACTATTTGTGTGTGTTCACATGATTAATCTACTGTAGTAATCATGTTTTATAGCTTTTGTTTCAATAAAGTACCAAGTAAAGCCTTTGGGATAGTGTGGATGATAGTTGACTTGATTCTATGCAAAAACAAAAACTTTTTGCTTCCAGTAACGGAATTTTTTAAATTCACTGGAATGTGATAAAATTCTGAATTATCTTACAGATGATTGATATGCAAATTGTATACGTTTTCCTAATGTTTCAGAATTTTTGGAGTAGTAGAAGTATGGTAGTTGTCGAGACATTACAGACTGTTCTGTTTTTGACAGATTATATTTTCAATGCATAGTTTGCTTGTTTCTAGTTTCTGTGGCTTATATTGCTCAATATAAATTTTGGAAATGATATGGTACAGTAGGCATTATGTGAGAACAATTATGAATCTTGTCTTCGACAGTACCAAAAGTGAATCGTTTGCTCTTTATCATACTAACCTATCTCACGAAGTTCCGTTAAGTTTTGTGTGATTGAAGTTTTCAAGTTTTGGGCGAGATAGCGATATGAGGAGAATAAGGAGTGATAAGACCCTAAGCTTGGGGATGCCCAAGGCACCCCCAAGGTAATATTCAAGGAAGATCCAAGCAACTAAGCTTGGAGATGACCCGAAAGGCATCTCCTCTTTCGTCTTCAACATTATCGGTAACCTCATTTGGGACTATATTTTCATTCGTCACATGATATGAGTTTTGCTTGGAGCATCATTTTATTTTGCTAGGATTTGCTTGTTGTTATTTAGAATAATGTTTTGCATCTTTTTATTCCAATAAAAGTGTCAAGGATAGCCTTCCACATGCTTATTTTGCAAGTATATGAGTTGTTGTTTCATTATCACTGTTGCAAAAAATTACGGAGAAAAGTCAGAATGTGATAAAATGTTGAAATTCTTTGAACAATAAGATATGACAAATTTTCTACAGTGTGGTAAATTTTCAAAAAAATTGGAGTTACAGAAGTATGAATATTCTTGCATTCTTTGCAGATTTTATTGTTTTGACAGATTGTTGTTATGTTTGCATATGCTTGCTTGTTTAATGATTCTATTTGAGGATAGGACTATTAAATATGCAGAGGCATTTAGTATGAAATGTTAAATAATAATTTTAGTGATTTTCTACAGTAGAGAATGATAAGGTTTTGCATTGATTTATATACTAACTTATCTCACGAGTTCTTGTTGAGTTTTGTGTGGATGAAGTTTTTGAGATTTAGGGAAACCGTGATATAAAAGGAATTAAGGAGACACAAAAGCTCAAGCTTGGGGATGCCCAAGGCATCCCGAGATAATATTTCAAGAAGTCTGAAGCATCTAAGCTTGGGGATGCCCCGGTAGGCATCTCACCTTTCTTCATCAACAATTATCGGTTAGCCTCGGTTGAGCCTAAGTTTTTGCTTCTTCACATGATGTGTCATATTCTTAGAATGTAATTTTATTTTGTTTTGCTTGATGTTTAAAAAATAATTAGATCTAGAAGTTTTTAAATAAGAGAGAGTCCTCAAATAGCTACCCATTTACTTAACTACTCGCTAGATCTTCACTTATATCTTTTTGGAGTAGTTTGTCAAACACTCTCATGCTTCACTCATATTATTTTGAGAGTTGATACTAGTGATGACAATTTGCACAATCTACGAAATTGTTCCTAATATGATGGATATTCAGGAAGGATATAATAAAAACTTTCATGTAGATCATTGGATATGATAAGTTTGATTCCTTGCAATAGTTTTGCGATATGGAGATAATAATATGTGAGTCGTGTTGGCGAGTAATTATGCTTTAGTAAGAATATTGGCGTTAAGGTTTGTGATTCCCTGTGCAAGTACGAAAGTCAATAGCTATGCAATGAAATTACATCCTACTTGTGGTGCATTATTCGGTGTTAGTTATGCTTAATGCTTGCTTATGTGATTTTTGTTTCTTGGTTGGTTGCTTCTCAATCTATTTGCTAGCCTCCACTTGTACTATGTAGAAATACTACTTGTGCATCCAAAATCATTAAATCCAGTTTTGCCGTATGAGTCCACCATACCTACCTATATGCAGTATTTCCGTGTCGTTCGAAACAAATTTGTAGGTGCCATCTCTAATTTTCAAAATGAATTTCCCTTTTGTGTGCTCGTACCGCTCATGAAGCAGTAGGGAGTGGCCAATATTTTCCATGCTAGATGTGTTATTCTCAAGATGAGTGTTTATTCACTTGTCATTGCACGAGAGTATGGCGGTAATAGGGATGCCCAGTCCTGAAATGAAAAAGAAATTTACTTTATGTTATCAAATAATAAATTCCTTGGAAAGTGTTGGTATGGAAGGCACCCGTGGATACGGCAAGCCATGGATTGTGAAAGAATGGTGGAAAAAGGAATAAACTTTATTTTCTTTTTGGGAATTGCCTATGATGTATCTAGCATGGAAAGTGTTGGGAATTACTCGGTCGTTTTCGTTGATGGGAAATGTATGCCTCTCAAAAAATTTATCTCTCAATTTTAGCTTTGAGCTCTAACACCTCTACAAATCTCTGCTTCCCTCTGCGAAGGGCCTATCTATTTACTTTATGCAATTTTTATTTTTATTTGAGTCTCCATCTTCTCTTATAAAGCACCAACTAAGGGGCACTATGATCGTACTTGAGCATTGGATGTAGCTATTATACTAGTGTGTTTCATGAATGGATCAACGGTTGAGCATAATGGGCTAGGGATAACTTTCTTTAGTGTTGATATTTTGAAAGACATGGTTGCTTGTTGATACGCTTGAGTATTGAATTCTTCATAAACTAGACTATTGCTTTAAACCATATAAAAGTCCAAATGTCCATGCTACAAAAGAAAAGAATATGTGATGAACATGTTAGGCAGCATTCCACATCAAAAATTCCGTTTTTATATTTACCTACTCGAGGACGAGTAGGAATTAAGTTTGGGGATGCTAATACGTCTCCAGCGTATCTATAATTTTTGCTTGTTCCATGCTGTTATATTATCATTCTTGGATGTTTTACAATCATTTTATAGCAACTTTATATCTAACCTATTGACATAATGCCCAATGCTAGTTGCTGTTTTTTGCTTGTTTTTTACATCGCAAAAAATCAATACCAAATGAAGTCCAAACGCAGCGAAACTTTTTGGAGAATTTTTCTGGACCAGAAGACACCTGATGGGCCAAAGAAGTACTAGAGGGGGGCTCCGAGGGAAACACAACCCACCAGGGCGCGTGATACGTCTCCAACGTATCTATAATTTATGAAGTATTCATGCTATTATATTATCAACCTTGGATGTTTTATATGCATTTATATGCTATTTTATATGGTTTTTGGGACTAACCTATTAACCTAGAGCCCAGTGCCAGTTTCTGTTTTTTTCCTTGTTTTAGAATCTCGCAGAAAAGGAAAACCAAACGGAGTCCAATTGACCTGAAACTTGACGGAGCTTATTTTTGGACCAGAAGAAGGCCATGGAGTAAAAGAGTTGGGCCAGAAGAGTCCCGGGCTGCCCACGAGGGTGGGAGGCGCGCCCACCCCCTGGGTGCGCCCCCCTACCTCGTGGACAGCCCGGAGACCCCCTGACTTGTTCTCGACGCCAAAACCTCTTATATATACAGAAACTTCCAGAAATTAACCTAGATCGGAAGTTCCGCCGCCGCAAGCCTTTGTAGCCACGAGAAATCAATCTAGGCCCTCTCTGGCACCCTGGCGGAGGGGGCCATCATCACCAGAGGGCATGGATATTTTGTGCTAACCAACACATGCACGTATGCATCATAATGGATGATGTGTACATCTATCACGCACACACAATTTTTCCTTTATATTTCTTTTGTGTAGGTACCCATGAATACTTGTCAACCTCGCAATCCCACGAGTTGACAAAACGAGCTCTAGAGAGCAATGATGACTTGGGATCCCATGGATGGTCTTTCCCACCGCTCTATTCGTGCAAAGGCTTCGTGCATCTCTTCTACATGGCCCTCACTTGGCTATGGGTTATTGTCCATTACATATTTTATGCCCATATTGCCATGTTTACTTTGCATGATATGCTCATTTCTTCACATTTGCCATGCATTGGTGACCCATGCTTTGCATTGCACATGATGATTATTTCTAGTACTTGTATGTGTATTCACAAGCTTGGTGGAGATATTGCTTGTTCTTGCCATGTTTCCTTGGTGATCCATTCCTATGATTATACATTGATCTTGCTTTGTAATCGTGCTCACGATATGTCATGTGCATTCCTATATCTATTATTTTCTCATATGACATGATTGCCATGATTTCCTCTAGTCTGTTGCATCTTCGCTCCACTAGTTTGCACGACTTTATTTCTATGCTTTCTCATGTTGCATCCAATTCTTGGATTACTTTCTCCTATCATATGTTTGGTTGCAATAATGTCATTACTTCACATATGCAATGTCCCATTGCTTGTCACTTGCTTGTCTTGACTGCCTCACACATGATGAACAATTGCTCTTTCCATTGTGTTGAGTGCCACACTATTTTCACTATACCATATGCACATTATGCGTGGATTTTCTTGCACTTACCTCATGCGTTTAGCCATTTCATTTCATTTGGTGTTGTGAATGACTCTTATGCCTACCATAGACCATTCATTGAGAGCCTTATGCATGCTAGCTATGAGCTTGAGGTAGATGCTTATTCTCTTCTCACACATATTTGCATCGCTACCTCACATTTCCATGCTTGTTTCCATGATGTTCCTCATTTTGCTCAATTTACGTGCTTACATGCCATGCCACACTCCCTTGTCACACCAAATGCTATGCTTGATGATGACACTTGTTTGGTGAGTCACTCCTCTAGGAGATCAAGACCTCCTAGGAGAATATCCCTAGTGGATATCAAGCCCCCATCTTGGGAAGGATCCCCATCATAGGATCATCAAGACCTCTCTCCTCATAGGATTGGGAGGAACTAGTACCTTGTATCTTTCCTTTGTTGTTCTTGGATCATTGTGACATCTTGTGTGTTCTTGGATCTAGCATATGTGTGATTGGATCTAATCAATTTGAGTGTTTTCCCTCTCTTGTGTTCTTCGTGTTCTTCGTGTTCTTGGGGAATTCCCCTCCAATTCTTGAAAGATCTCCATATAGGGTTCCACCCTACAACAACCTCTCTTTGAAATTCTTCAAATTTGAGTTTTTCGTCATTTGCAATTTCGTCAAACTGTTCAAATTCGTCATTTGAGGTTATTTTTCCATTACTTGAGCTGACATATGTATATGTCCATTTGAGTTTTTCATGTCCTCAATAGCATCCACATATTACTAATTCTTCATTTTGATTTCTTCACCTATGTGGATGTGATCGGACCCGCTCCCTTCTATGATAAGCTAAAACCACTCTGTTCACAAATTCTTCACATGCCTTCTATTTGACACTATTCATTGTCTTCACTGTGTCCTTCACACCTGAAGAATTTGCAAACACTCTTTAAATATTCTAAAAAATATATTTCTAGAAGCTGTCATTGTAACTTTAGCCCACGCTTTCACTTAGACAGATAAGGATGAAAATGCATGCGTGACGCGTGTCACCGAGATGCGAATGGTCAGGTGCTTATCCGTCCAACTCTTTTGGACCACTCGGTTTTCACTGCGGCTATAAATAGCCTTGACCTCGTCAACTTCCTTTCATTTCACCTCCCAACTCCTCTCGCTCTCAACTCTCAAACCCTAGCACCACCGCTAGATTTCATTGCCGCCGGAGAAGAAGAGCTTCACTGCCTCGACTTCTTCATCGACGTACTCATGCAGGTCGCGAATTTCTTCATCTCTACCGCCGTTGTAGACATCTTTCATCGCCAAGTTAGGGCACGAAAGATCTGAACTGACGATTTCCTTCGCCTCGTCGTCCAGTTCATCGAGTTCATCATTGGGGTAATTAAATGCTTATTTACTGCCCCGCTTTGATCTTCACTCTACTAGAAAAACTTCAATTGTTGTTTTTACCACTCTTTCAATTCATCAGCACTTCTTTTTTGGCCAGTCTTGAGAGTTTTCATCTAAGTTATGCTTAACTACTAGATTCCTCAATTGTGCAATTGCTTCAATCTATACAACTCTGGAACCTAGGTCAAGAACACTTAGTGAATTGCGTCAGACAATAAGGGTCAATTTCCTCAACTGGTTTTATACTGAAAATATCTGAGAACGCATGTGACTCTTCCATGTTTCCACATAACTATAATCTGTTCATAGTTGCAATGTATGCCGGTGAATCTCTTGGTTCTCATCAAATTAATTCATTTGCAGCACAGCTTGAGGAAAACCTTCAAACTTCATCAGAGTCCTCACAAGATCAAAAACCTCAGTTGAAGAAAATGGCTGAAGGAAAGAGGCCTCAGAAAGGTGGCAAAAGGAAAGAGGAACACACTGCTTTTGAGATCCCAAGGATATTTACTCAGGATAGTGTACGCCCGATGAAGCAACTCATGGCAAGGAAACTAAAGAGCAGCGCAAAACGCATGTGCAAAAGATCAAACGGTACTAGATGTATGAATGGACATATTGTCGGATTTTGGGTTCCGGCAAAACCCTTGAGGTTCGAACACTGGGGTGCGCATGAAGATCTCTCCCTACCTAATCACGCCCTCGGCCTCACCGCGATCTCAAAGCCTAGCTCGACGAACCCGCAACACAAGAGACACGAGATTTATACTGGTTCGGGCCACCGTTGTGGTGTAATACCCTACTCCAGTGTGGTGTGGTGGATTGCCTCTTGGGCTGATGATGAACAGTACAAGGGAAGAACGGCCACCTGAGGAGAGGTGTTCTTGTGCTTGGTGAGTGTGAGGATGGAATGGATCTAGTCCAAGATGAGTTTGTGTGGGTGAGGATGATCTGAATCCCTCCTCTCCTGCGGTGGTGGCTAGTCCTATTTATAGAGGCCTGGTCCTCTCCCCAAATATTGAGCGGGAAGGGAGCCAACAATGGTCAAATTTGAAGGGAGACAATCAGTACGAGTTATCCTGACTAAAGGTGGTCTTCGCCTGCCAAAGGCTCTGGTGGTGACGCCGTCTTGGGCTCCATGGCGACCTCCGTCTTGCCGTCCTGCTGGTCTTGGTCTCGTTGCACCGATATGGAAACTTTGCCTGATGCCTCGGGACTCCTCGCCTGCGCTTGCCCCTTTAGCACCAAAGAGGAAACGAGGACACTGCGCGCGCTGCTGCCCGCCTGGCGCCCGCCTGGTTCCAGTCGTCATGGCTTGCGTCACTCGAACCTCGCGAGGTGTCCCTTGCTTTGATCTCTCCGCCCCTCGCGAGCCAGCCTGGTGAGGCCGCTCCCAAGGAGGTCTTGTGTCATCCCCCTCGCGAGGCTTGGCCCCTAGCGAGGGTCTTGAGTGTTTGCTGGTGAAGATGGGCCGTACAGGGCCGCTGGCGGAGCCACGCCATGGGCCGCAGGCAGGCAAGTCTAGGGACCCCCGTTCCCAGGACGCCGACAGTAGCTCCCGGGCCCAAGGCGCGCTCGGACTTGGCTTCGAGGCGAAGCCAAAGGGTAAGTGCGGAGCACCGTGGGCCCCAACAGCCTGCGGCCCCGCTCGACGCGTGGCGATTGACGGGACGTGGGCGGCCCCGCTTCCCCACGCAGCCTTGATATCCGCCTCGCTAGGCGGCCACGGCGTCCTACACAGTTATTTCCCCATTGCTGGTACCGCACTCCCCAACTTCTCCACTTCCTCGAACCTCAGCTTCCTCTTCCAATCCGACTCGAGCTCAGTCCTCTCCATCACCATGGCGCCGAACTGAACGGAGAAAGGGAAAAAGCCCCTGTCCTCAGCCAGCCCGCCTCCGGCCGTCGAGCCCGCCGTCGGCCGATCGCGGGTGCTCAATCAGGAGGTCATGGACAAGGTCCGCCCCGCGCTCGCCACCAGCTTCAACGAATGGGGAGGGACGGTGGCCTGGCCAGCGTCCCGAGCTACTATCGATAGGACAGCCAATGAGGTCCAGCTCTTTATTGACGCCCTGTGGGCTGGCTTGGTTCCTCCCTTCTTCGCCTTCTTCAATGTCGTGCTCTCCCATTACCAGATCCATATGCTCCACCTAGATCTCCAATCAGTCGCCCTCCTTGCCATCTTTGCCTTTGTCTGCGAGGCCATGGTGGGCATCGCCCCCTCCGTGGCCCTTCTACGTCATTTCTTCTCGCTGCACCTGACCGACCCCCGGCAGTGCTCGGGGTGCCCGAGCTTCCAGGCCGTGGCGGTGACAGCCGGCTCGGGGATTGAATTTGAATTCCCGCCGTCCACGAGCGAGTTCCGGACACGGTGGGTGTATGTTGATGTCGGAGTGCTCAACCCCCTGCTCTCGCCTCCGTCGTCACCCGCCGTCCCCAGCTCCGGCTGGGGCCACGAGGAGCTCGCGGGCTCCCGTCTTGCCTTCGCCTGGCTCCAGTTGAGGATGCTGAAGGACCTTGGTGTGACCGCGCCGAAGGTGATGAAGGAGTTCCTCCGACGCCGCATCTCCCCACTCCAGCATCATTCCCAGCCGATGTAGGCCCTGACCGGCGACCAGGATCGCATGAGGCTTCAGGAGTCGGGGCTCCCGGCCGTGGCGCGAAGATTAGTGCTTGAAGTTTTGGCAGGTGACCCCTCGCCAGGTGATTTGCCGCAAGCGGGTTGTTTCCTGTACAGCTGCTCGAATAGGGTGGAGTTCGTGGGGCAGATGCCCCCTTTCGATGAATGGGGGCTGCGTCCAGTCGGCCTTGTGGGGCCTTGTAAGAACCCGTCACCGTGGTTCCTCTCCTTATCGCCGGCGCCGAACTTGCCCCAAGAGTGGCCACAGGGGGGCAAGCGCCGTTAGAGGCCAGAGGCGTGGGTGCCGAGGCATCGACGTAGCCCGTGGCTCCTGAGGCGCCATCCCCGGGAACCGGTGACTCTCGCCCTGGGGTGGCATTTGAGGGGGCGATGCGATCCACTGCTCCTGAGGCCGAAGCTCCTGAGGCCTCAGCAAGTCATCGCGAGGCGGAGCCCGATAGCTCTCCCCATCTTGGCGCTCCTGAGGTCGTTCCCTTGGGCGCTTCACCAGATGCGCCCTGTGCTGGTCGCCACGTCCAACGCTTCGGCCGACTCTTTGTGGACTTCGAAGCGCTCCGCAAGAGGAAGGGGTCCCCAAGCCGTAGCAGTGGCGCCTTTCGGCCGCTGAAACAGAGGAAGTACATCCATAGATGAGTAAGTACCTTATCTTTGTAATTCCTTGAGTGCTGCTTCCTTTCCCGATGGTGGATCTTCAGGATCCCTTCTGCTAAAGCCATGAAGCCTCCCGGGGAACAACCTCCTCCTGCCTCAAATCTCCTGCTGGCCTTGAGCACCCCAAGCCGGCGTGTCGCTCCCAGCGCAAGGTCGGCCGGGGAGACAGACGTGCTAGCCTGGCATCTCGAGCCCGCGCTCATGCCGTCTCTTCTTCATGGCCTAGCCGGGGGCACGACGAGCATGCCAAGGGCACCTCCTCTGGTTGTGGACGGCGGCTGGATGGCTTCGGTCTTGGCCTCCTCTTCGAGTAGCGAGCCTCGACTCAATCGGGCTCCCGCCGAAGCCCAGTGGGCGACCAGGGGGGCGCCAGCCCCCGGCCCCCTGCAGAAAGGGGGCAAGCTGCTTTGGGTCCCGCCGGCAATTCCTGCTGCGGAGGATGGAATCGGCCGCGTGCTTGATCTAGCACACCAACGGAGCGTCGTCCGCCATGATCTCTTTCAGGATGCATTGGGCGCGATGAGTCGGCTCGGTAGAGAACTCATGGATGTAGACGCGCGCCTCGAGGCCGAGGGTCTTCGGCTGATGGAGGAGCGTCACAAACTGAAGGTGGCCATCAACCTCAGGCGCCACCAGCGTGAGCTTGATAATGTGAAGGCTGAGGCGTCTCTCGTGGCCTCGCGTGAGGCCTGCACCCGAGCCCTGGAAGAGGCCCGGGAGGCTGACCGTCGCTGCAAGGTTGCAGAGAAACGCGCGTGGGAGGTCCAAGCCTGGAGCGCCTCCTTGGAGCAGCAAGTGGAGGCGCGCCAGGCCGCCCTTGCGTCTTTGAGGGGGATGCCTGCCAAGGAGGAAGAGATCCTGAAGCGCGAAGAAACGCTGGCGCTGGAAGCCATGGAGTGCAGCCTTGAGCTTGAGCGGTTGGACACGAGGGAACGCCAAGTCGCCCAAGCGGAGGATGCTGCTAACGCGTGTGAGGCGAGGATCCAGAAGGAGGTCGATAGCAGGGTGGCCAAGGCTCGCGCGGATCTTGTCGGCAGGTATGACCTGAAGCTGGAGCTTGTGGAAGCCGAAGTTGCGGGCAGGACTACTGCCCTCAGGTCGGAGCTGGCTACAGTGGAGCAACGTGAGGAAGCTGTCGTAGCCGCCCTGGTCACAGCGCAGGCCGAGCTGGCCTCCGCCCGCGCCGAGCTGCTTTCTCTTCAGCAGCGAGTCACCAACGCTGAGTCCTTCGCACAATAGAACAGCGAGGAAGTGCTTCAGCGGCGGACGCTGGAGCGCGTGCACGACCCCATGCTCCAAGGCCTCAGAAACAGGGCCAACGCAGCGCTGGGCAACATCTGCGATGAAAATGCCCCTCATCCCCACGCGAACGATTATGTCAGTCACCTCCACTTCTTCACCGACGTGGTGACGCGTCTGGAGAACCGATCCAAGAGGGCTCGCCATCTTGTTGAAGAGAGGAGTCATGGCCTGCTCGGGCGCACGTTCTCCCGCGTCTTCAGCCACCTCCAGAACACATACCCCAACTTCGATTTTGACGCCGCCATTGCCCCCATACCCGAGGCCATCCGTGCTTCCCTACTGTTTATCCTGCATGCAAAAGCTCGGGCACGGCCCTAAGAGTTGTAAGAGCATTTTGGGAGGGGAAGCCCCACATGTAAACAAATTACTGCCTCTATCCTTTAAGCCAAGCTGAATACGTGTCTTCATGAACCCGTGAGTCCTGCTGCGAGTTTGCTATTGTCATTTACCTTAGCAAGGACAGGTCCCGAACTGGCTCGTGAGGTCGTGAGTTTCTGAGGAGCCTGCCGATCCGTTCGAGAGGGCCTCGTGAGAAGCAAGCGCCGGCCATGGCAGGGCATGTGTGCAGCGCGCGTGCGCTATGCCCAGCCCCTGCTCGCGAGGGGATCGTGAGGGGGAGGCAGCAGGTGCGAACCCCAAACCAAGGCAGGAACCAGATTGCAGGAAATCGCACGAACGAGAAAAGGCACCCCCCGCGCACACCAATGAAAATTCAACTTCAAACTTAAATCCAGAGTCAGAAAGCAGGGCTACAGAAAAGAGGTTAAAAGCAAATGGCCGCATCTGGCGCCTAGTCTAGTCTTCTTGTCTTCTTACCAGCACGGAGCTAAGTGCTACCACTAAGGCGTGGGAGGGAGCCCCCGAGGCCCGAGGGCGGCACTCCTGAGACTCTGGGGCGTGTACAGCCCCACACATTATTACGTGAGAGTGTCACGAGCGGAGACCTTCACAGGCGTGAGCCTTACTTCATATCGCCAGACGAGGGCCCCGCCTTGTGCCACCCTCGACCACCATTGGGGGCATCTGGAAACCAGGACGACACCAAGGGGCAAAGGGGACGCCAGCGGCACCCTCGGCGACCACGGGTCCTCTGCCGGGGGAAGGCTCTCCAGCACCTCCCCGGCAGAGGGCCTACTCCGGGGGATGCCCTGCTCCGTGTGGCGCAGGGAGGGGCCTTGCTCCCGGCCCCTCTCCTGCAGCCCCCAATACGCTCCTCCTAGCGAAAGGGAGGCTGTCGAGCTGGGGCCGCCATCCGCTGATGTTACCTAATCCTCCTGCGACCCATGGTTAGCGTAAGCTTGCTCCTGAGAGATTAGTGGTACCCTATAGCTGTTGTCGCCGGCATGGTTGGTGAGGCTCCCTGGAGGCTCCTAGAAGGCCTCGGCTTCTAGCGCCTCTTCCCCCCAGCCTGGCTGGAGGACCGAGCCAGGGTCGTCTTCCAGCGCGTACCCCTGGTCCACCATGCGGGGCACATAGGCCTCCGAGGTTGTCGCCTCGAAGACCTCGCCGAAGTGCCGCACGCTCCATGTTGCCTGGCCCACAGCGCCGCCCTGATGATGGTAGGGCGAGATCCAGCTGGGGCCGCGGGTGGCAACATTCGCGCCCGCGCTCGTCGGAGGTGGCGCGGGTATGACTGGGCGTCCGGTGCTGCTGGTCGCGCCGGCGTCGATGAAGCCTCCTTGCGTTCCCTGGGGCACGCGGGCGCGGCGAGGCCCGCCATGCAGTCTGGCCGCGGCCTGAGGCATAAGCAGGGAGCAGAAGGCCGGTGCTCCCGAGGCCACGGTGTCCAGTAGCTCGGCGACGCGCTCCAGCAACGCATCCCTGCCGCTCTCCATCAACTGGCACTGCAGCAGCTCCCGGGCCATCGTGAGCGCGGCCCTCATGTTTGCTTGTTCCCGTCGGGTGTGCGGCGCCGTGGCCGCAACGTGGCTTGATGCCCTTGCGGCTGCTCGCGCTTGTCACGGTGTAAGGGCAGACGGCGTGTGACCGCGCCGCCCGCGCCCCGTGGCGTTTGGCGGTGCGCGTGCCGCCTGGGGCGCAGGGTTGAGGTCTTCATGGGCGGACGGCGCCACCCGGGCCGGCCAAGCTGCCCAGTGGTCGGCGTTGGTCCTCGGGTCGCCGGACATGGGAACGGCGGAGTGTCGGCGGATCAACTGGCGGAAGAGAGGCTCTGACGCACCCCGACCAGGCGTGCCAAATCTCGGATTTTGGGTTCCGGCAAAACCCTTGAGGTTCAAACACTGGGGTGCGCACGAATATCTCTCCCCTACCTAATCACGCCCTCGGCCTCACCGCAATCTCAAAGCCTAGCTCGACGAACCCGCAACACAAGAGACACGAGATTTATACTGGTTCGGGCCACCGTTGTGGTGTAATACCTCATAACCCACAAGTATAGGGGATCGCAACAGTTTTCGAGGGTAGAGTATTCAACCCAAATTTATTGATTCGACACAAGGGGAGCCAAAGAATATTCTCAAGTATTCGCGATTGAGTTGTCAATTCAACCACACCTGGATAACTTAGTATCTGCAGCAATGTAGTATGGAAGTAACGGTAACGGTGGCAAAAGTAACAGTAGCAGTTTTGGTTTTGTAGTGATTGTAACAGTGGCAACGGCAAAGTAAATAAGCGAAGAACAATATGTGAAAAGCTCGTAGGCATTGGATCGGTGATGGAGAATTATGCCAGATGCGATTCCTCGTGCAATAGTTATAACATAGGGTGACACAGAACTAGCTCCAATTCATCAATGTAATGTAGGCATGTATTCCAAATATAGTCATACGTGCTTATGGAAAAGAACTTGCATGACATCTTTTGTCCTACCCTCCCGTGGCAGCGGGGTCCTATTGGAAACTAAGGGATATTAAGGCCTCCTTTTAATAGAGTACCGGACCAAAGCATTAACACTTAGTGAATACATGAACTCCTCAAACTACGGTCATCACCGGTAATGGTCCCAATTATTGTCACTTCGGGGTTAACGGATCATAACACATAATAGGTGACTATAGACTTGCAAGATAGGATCAAGAACTCACATATATTCATGGAAACATAATAGGTTCAGATCTGAAATCATGACACTTGGGCCCTAGTGGCAAGCATTAAGCATAGCAAAGTCATAACAACATCAATCTCAGAACATAATGGATACTAGGGATCAAACCCTAACAAAACTAACTCGATTACATGGTAAATCTCACCCAACCCATCACCGTCCAGCAAGCCTACGATGGAATTACTCACGCACGGAGGTGAGCATCATGAAAATGGTGATGGAGGATGGTTGATGATGACGATGGCGACGGATTCCCCTCTCCGGAGCCCTGAACAGACACCAGATCAGCCCTCCCGAGAGAGATTAGGGCTTGGTGGCGGCTCCATATTGTAAAACGCGATGAATCCTTCTCTCTAATTTTTTCTCCCCGAACGTGAATATATAGAGTTGGAGTTGAGGTCGGTGGAGCACCAGGGGGCCCATGAGGCAGGGGGCGCGCCCCACCCTCGTGGACAGGGTGTGTGCCCCCAGGCCTTGATTCTTTCGCCAGTATTTTTTATTAATTCCAAAAATAATCTCCGTTGATTTTCAGGTCATTCCGAGAACTTTTATTTCTTCACAAAAATAACACCATGGCAATTCTGCTGAAAACAGCGTCAGTCCGGGTTAGTTCCATTCAAATCATGCAAGTTAGAGTCCAAAACAAGGGCAAAAGTGTTTGGAAAAGTAGATACGACGGAGACGTATCAACTCCCCCAAGCATAAACCTTTGCTTGTCCTCAAGCAATTCAGTTGATAAACTGAAAGTGATAAAGAAAAACTTTTACAAACTCTGTTTGCTCTTGTTGTTGTAAATATGTAAAGCCAGCATTCAAGTTTTCAGCAAAGATTATGAACTAACCATATTCACAATAACATTTAGGTCTCATATTTACTAATATCAATGGCATAATCAACTAGCGAGCAATAATAATAAATCTCGGATGATAACACTTTCTCAAAACTATCATAATATGATATAACAAGATGGTATCTCGCTAGCCCTTTCTGAGACCACAAAACATAAATGCAGAGCACCTTTGAAGATCAAGGACTGACTAAACATTGTAATTCATGGTAAAAGAGATCTAGTCATAGTCATACCCAATATAAATTAATAGTAATGGATGCAAATGACAGCGGTGCTCTCCGGCTGGTGCTTTTTAATAAGAGGGTGATGACTCAACATCAAAGTAAATAGATAGGCCCTTCGCAGAGGGAAGCAGGGATTTGTAGAGGTGCTAGAGCTCGATTTTTGAAATAGAGATAAATAATATTTTGAGCGACATACTTTCATTGTCAACATAATAACCGAGAGATCTCGATATCTTCCATGCTACACACATTATGGGCGGTTCCCAAACAGAATGGTAAAGTTTATACTCCCCCTCCACCAACAAGCATCAATCCAGGGCTGGCTCGAAACAACGAGTGCCTCCAACTAACAAGAGTCCCGGGGGAGTTTTGTTTGCAATTATTTTGATTTGATTTGCTTAGAGCATGGGACTGGGCATCTCGGTAACCAGCCATTTTCTCGTGAGTGAGGAGCGGAGTCCACTCCTCTTGAGGATAACCCGCCTAGCATGGAAGATACAGACAGCCATAGTTGATACATGAGCTATTCGAGCATGCAAACAGAATTTCATTTGAAGGTTTAGAGTTTGGCACATACAAATTTACTTGGAACGGCAGGTAGATACCGCATATAGGAAGGTATAGTGGACTCATATGGAATAACTTTAGGGTTTATGGAAGTGGATGCACAAGCAGTATTCCCGCTTAGCACAAGTGAAGGCTAGAAAAAGACTGGGAAGCGACCAACTAGAGAGCAACAACAGTCATGAACGTGCATTAAAATTAATGAACATTGAGTGCAAGCATGAGTAGGATATAATCCACCATGAACATAAATATCGTGAAGGCTATGTTGAATTTGTTTCAACTATATGTGTGAACATGTGCCAAGTCAAGTCACTCAAATCATTCAAAGGAGGATACCACCCTATCATACCACATCACAACCATTTTAATAGCATGTTGGCACGCAAGGTAAACCATTATAAGCTCCTAGCTAATCAAGCATCGCATAAGCAACTATAATCTCTAATTTTCATTGCAAACAAGTTCATTCATAATAGGCTGAATCAGGAACGATGAACTAATCATATTTACAAAAACAAGAGAGGTCGAGTTCATACCAGCTTTTCTCATCTCAACCAGTCCATCATATATCGTCATTATTGCCTTTCACTCGCACGACCAAACGGTGTGTATAATAATAATAATAGTGCACGTGCATTGGACTAAGCTGGAATCTGTAGGCATTCAATACAAAGGAGAAGACAAGATAATATGGGCTCTTGGTTAAATCAACAATAATGCATATAAGAGCCACTTCAACATTTTCATTATGGTCTTCTCCTCTCAACCCCCAAAGAAAAGAAAAGAAATAAAACTATTTACACGGGAAAGCTCCCAACAAACAAAAGAAGAACAAGAAATCTTTTTGGGTTTTCTTTTAATTAATACTACTACAGGCATGGAAAGTAAACTAGCTAAGAGCTACTACTAATTTTTTTGTTTTTCTTAAGGTTTATCAAACACACAAGAAGAAAGAGAGAAAAAGAAAATAAACTAGCATGGATATTACAGTGAAAAAGTATGAGCACCGACAACTAGAATGAATGTGTGAACATGAATGTAATGTTGGTGAGAAATACGTACTCCCCCAAGCTTAGGCTTTTGGCCTAAGTTGGTCTATGCCCATGGATCAAAGTTGTAGTTGGGGTCGTACTGAGAAGGAGCCTCGGGTTGCCACTGGTTGGCAATCTCCTCCGGATCCCACTACTAAACAGACTGTCGTGAAGGATCAAATTGTGGTTCCGGCTCTGGCTCTGTAGATGGTGTGGGGTTCTGGTAGGCATGAAATGCCTCCGGCTGAACAAGGTACTTGCCTGTAGATAAGTCAAACAAACAAGGAGCAGGCAAAGTAATAATCTCAGGGCGAATTTTATCAAATATCAGTTTGTACTTAAGCATCTTTTCCTTATTATTAACGATAAAATCATGTGCTACCATACTCTTATAGTCTAGAAAAACAGGAGGCAGCAACTTTTCTTCTTTCTCATAATGCCTAATAGGTATGTTAAAGTGTGCAGCGAGGCGCGAGGCGAAGATACCTCCCAAGATGGGACCCTTCGTGCGGTTAAGACTTAACCGTTTGGCAACGATAGCGCCTAGGCTAAAAGAGTTATCACGAAACAAGGCATGGCCCAAAATAACAATATCAGGGGCGCTAAAGTTTCCACAGTTTCTGCGACCAATTAAACATCTACTAGCAAATATCGCAAAGTAACGCAGAACCGGAAAATGTATGCTAGTAATTCTTGCATCGGAAACTTTCCTAGTTTCCCCTACAGCAATCATATCAATAAATCCTTCCACATCACTACGATGTGGTTCTTCTATGCTGCCTGTAAAGGGTATCTTATAGACCCGGCAAAAATCAGAAAGGGACATCTCCTTATGCTAATCATATAAATAAAATTCCACTGAAGGGGATGATCTCCTAGCATGGAAATGAAAATTTTGCACGAAAATAGTAGTGAGTAAGAGATACTGTTCGCGCTGGTCGCGGAGGAAGTCGGTGAGGCCCGCATTCTCAACCAAAGAATAGAAATCATCATGAATCCCGGCTGCTGTTAAGAACTCATCACAGGGCCATTCACACGGCCAAACCTCTGCGGTGCGAGGGAGATTATATTTGGGCCTCTTATCCTCTTCACTTTGCTTATCCCTCGAGCTTCGGCTCAAAGAGCCCCTCAAAAATCTCTTCATTATTCTCTGAAAATATTTGAAAATTTTAGTGACTCAAAACAAAAGTGAACCAAACTCAACAAAATTGATAGCAACTACTCCCTAGAGACTATATCATGCATTAGAACTACTTGGGACCATATAAATTTGACATGCAAGCTCAAGAACAGGGTCACCTAGGCAGCAAAAATTTGCAATGAATAAAGCACTAGAACAAAAACTAATTGGACCATTGGAGGAGTCACATACCGAAGAACAATCCCCCAAAGCAGTTTTGTGAGTGGAGCTTTGAGCTAGGAGATCGAAAATCGCAGCAAAATGCAGAAAAAGCCTTCCAACAAGCCAAAGGCTTCAAAGGCTTTAGCACCTAAGATTTAAAAATCTTTAGTGCCTCCTCCTGCTTCAAGTTCCTCAATGGTTGCAGTTAGAGCTTCAACACCGGTCATGCTCGCATCTTGCCAGCGCACCGAGGGCTTTCCAATAGCCTCAATTGCTGCATCAAGTGCTTCAGCTTGTGGACAACCATCTTCTCCAACACCCAAGTTGAAGAAAAAACCTACTGCTGGCCGTGGAACTAGGCCAAGTCCAAAGAGTAAGGCTGTAGTGCCTCATGTTATTGAACATGGGCTAGCTGACGAAGATGAGCTCGCTGAGTTCCTCAAAAGGAAGCAAGAGCAAGTCGTGATTGCCATGAATTCTTCAGTTCCAATGTTGCTGGACCTGAAGAAACTGCTTGACTTCATTGACATCTGGTGCACCAACCCAGAAATGCCTCTTAATGACCTCAACTTACCACTTGGTCCAAGACACATGATTTATTCATTCATATTGAACGAGAAATACAAGATTGCTCAAACAAAACTGGTGAAGAAATAGAAGATCCAGAAGGAGAAGGAATTGAGCAAAAATATGTTGTTTATATCTCCTTGGTAGTTTGTGACATTACAGTCTAAAATACATCAGTTGTCTGAAGAATACGAGAGACAAGCTAGTCATTGTTGCGGTGTCAAAGAGAGATTCATCACTGCCTGAACCAAAGTGGTTGAAGACCACAACAAGCGAGAAGCCGCCAAGTTTGGCATGGTTCCCCCATCAAGCTCGTCAACTCTACCCTCTACTGCACACGCCAGTGAGACCACGCCTCCATCTCCTCAAGAGACAGCCAGGGCAACTGAAGAAGTTGTGCCTGAAGAAAATGAAAGGGCAATTGAAAAAGTTGTTCCTGAAGAGACTGCCAGGGTTACTGCATCAGTCATGCCTGATGAAATTGCTCCAACCAGTTCCTCAGAAGCAGCACCAACAACGACTTCATCTTTGAATCTTATCACCCTTCTTTTTGCATCATAAGTAAAGAATACAAAGGCTGCTGAGAGAGAAGCAAAGAAGAGAAAGGCATCAGCTCCTCCTGCACCTGAACTTGTGAAGAAATTGAAGTTGTCAACATTGTCTTCAATTTGTTGAAAGAACATGCGGTGCCCCCATGTGAGGTTTTGGTAATTGATGACATTCTCTATGGACTAATGGTTGAGTTATTTTTGAAGGGTTTGTCCATAGGAATTTCTTCAAGTCCATTTGTTGGTTTCAAGGAGTTTATATGTTGACCAATGTACTATTCAAGGAATTATCCAAAGAGTGGTCATGTAGAAGACACGATACAAGGTTGATCAAGACTAAGTCAAGAGTGAATAAAGTTGATCAACACACAAAGCGTAGAAGATGTACCGAGAGGGATCAAGTGATCCCATGGCATGGTAAGCATTGTCCATTACGCTTTGTGTACTAACCCATGGTATTCGTGAGAGTTCTTTGTGGGGTTAGGTTGTGGTATGCAAGTTCAAGTAGATCATTCCTCTATATCTTAAGAATACCTCCCCTGCCTCTTCTTAATATAACTACTCGCTGTTTGGATGCTTCTCGTCATCATCTATCCAACAAGCTTGAGTTTGCTCAATTCGGAGTTCATTTGTAGAAGTTGTGGCAGCTTAGGCTTTATTCCATCCTCTGTTCTCTCTGTTGTGTTCCTGAAAGCCTCAAGCGGTAGTACTGCTCTCTAGAGTGGTAGTACTGCTTGTAAGCAGCAGTACCGCGGCCATGTGCCGCGCGTAGTACCACTGCTTCTGGGGGTGCGTTCTTTTTCGTGTCGGGTTTCACGGTAGTAGAGCGGTAGTAGGGCGGTAGTACCTCTTATAAGCGGTAAGCGGTACTACTTCTCCCCATGAGCGGTGCTACCTCTCCGGGCGGTACTACCTCTCCACCCGAGCGGTACTACCTCTTCGGACGGTACTACCACACCCCAGAGCGGTACTACCTCTCTGGCAGAACTACAGCTCGTGTTTTTATCTCTCGTTGGGCTGTTTTGACCGTGCTAAGCGGTACTACCGCTCTCCCGAGCGGTAGTACCGCTTGTGCACGACCTAAGTGCATAACGGTTGCATTCAGGGGTACCTATAAAAGGGGGGTCTTCTTCCCCAATGAACCTTATCCCTTTAGCTCGTCTTTGCCCCCCATTGTTGACCTTCTTCAAGCTTGCTATCTCTCAATCCCTCCATGGATTCTTGCTAGTTTTTGGGGGGAAAGAGAGAGGAGATCTAGATCCACATTTCCACCAATAACTTTCTCCTCTATGTGAGGGGAACCCCTTGGATCTAGATCTTGGAGTTCTTGGTGTTCTCCTTCTTTGTTCTTCCTCTCATTTTCCTCCATAGCTTTTGTTGCTTTGGTGGGATTTGGGAGTGAGGGACTTGGGCACTCCGTGTGCCCTTGCCATTGCATTTGGTGCATCGGTTTGAGTTCTCCACGGTGGTACGTGGAAGTTACAAGTTGAGAAGCTTATTACTCTTGGGTGCTTGGTACCCTTGAGCTTGTTCCTCTTGGGTGCTTGGGCGTCCTAGATAGTTGGTGGTGTTCGGAGCTCAATCATTGTGGTGTAAAGCTCCAGGCAAGCGTCGGGGTCTCCAATTAGGTTGTGGAGATCACCCCGAGCAATTTGACGGGTACCGGTGATCGCCCCCAAGGATTGCCAAAGTGTACGGGTTCGGTGATCGCCCCCAAGGGTTGCCATTTGTACGGGTTCAGTGACCGCCCTCAAGGGTCCCTTAGTGGAATCACGGCATTTTGCATTGTGAGAGGGCGTGAGGAGATTACGGTGGCCCTAGTGGCTTCTTGGGGAACATTGTGCCTCCACACCGCTACAAACGGAGATTAGCACCCGCAAGGATGTGAACTTCGGGATACATCGTCATCTCCGCGTGCCTCGGTTATCTCTTACCCGAGCCCTTTACTTATGCACTTTACTTTGTGATAGCCATAGTGTTTCATGTTATATATCTTGCTATCACATAGTTGTTTATCTTGCTTAGCATAAGTTGTTGGTGCACATAGGCGAGTCTAGTTGTTGTAGGTTTTGTGCTTGACAAATTAACCGCTAGGTTTATTCCACATTTGTTCAAGCCTAAACCGTAACTATTTTAAAGCGCATATTCACCCCCTCTAGGTGAATCCTCGATCTTTCAATTGTCATTCCCATTGTTGCCACACCACTCTCATCAGCGCCCTTATCTTGTAATCTGGAAAGCCTTCGAATGGTCCCCTATGGCCGGGGTGGAATATCATATTCCTCAAGCTGATGGTGAAGAAGATACCCATTCTGCTGCTACCATAGAGCAAATGGATGAAGAGATTGAGGTTGATGCTGATGTATCGATGCCTCAAGAAATTGCACAGACTCCTCAGCGAGCATCGCTAAATGAAGAACACGAGGAGGACGTGGACATTGATGGCGAGACAAGTCCTCCAATCCATGACAAATATTGGGAAGCAGCTCACCCAAATTCGCTCCTCACCACTCCCCTCTCTCGAGAGGCTCAGTCTCATGCGCGCACTGAAGAAATACATACTGGCTCTAAAGAAAGTCAACCTTCGCTCCAATACATTCCTGAAGAGATTCCAGCTGCAACAGCTGATGAAACTGCTCAAGATGACCTAATTTTTGTTGTCATCAATGCAATTGAGGAAGTTGCAAAATCACTTGCAATTCCAGACCCGAATGATTCAACTGGCTCTCCCAGGCCTATCTTTGATGTGAGAACAAAGAGGCATAATCTTCAACCCGTTCCTGTTGAACCCAAGATCGGCAAAGGCCTCAAGCGGCCACAGTTTGATAGTGCCAAATTCTTCGAAGAGAAGAATTTCTTCATTGGCGAGTCACCCTATGACTCAGCCAAACTCAGACATTTGAGGTTCTGGACAAGAACACAGATGAATTTCTATGCTTCGCTCCTATTTGACAAGAAGAAAGTATTCTCGCATAGCTATATTCCTCATGTGGATATGGAGTCAATTCCAAGCTCCGACCAGTGCTAGCTATTCTTTATGATGTAGGTTTACTCAATTTCTGCACTGACGTCTGTGATACGTCTCCAACGTATCTATAATTTTGCTTGTTCCATGTTGTTATATTATCACTCTTGGATATTTTACAATCATTTATAGCAACTTTATATCACTTTTTGGGACGAGCCTATTGACATAGTGCCCAGTGTCAGTTGTTGTTTTTTGCTTGTTTTTTACATCGCAGGAAATCAATACCAAATGGAGTCCAAACACAACAAAACTTTTTGGAGAATGTTTCTGGACCAGAAGACACCTGATGGGCCAACAAAGTACCAGAGGGGGGCTCCGAGGGGAGCACAACCCACCAGGGCGCACCCAGGAGCCCAGACGCGCCCAGGTGGGTTGTGCCCACCTCGGTGGCCTCCCGCACCGCCTCTTCACCCTATAAATTCCCAAATATTCCAAAAACCCTAGGGGAGTCGAGAGATCAGAAGTTCCGCCACCGCAAGCCTCTGTAGCCACGAAAAGCCAATCTAGATCCCTCTCCGGTACTCCGCCGGAGGGGGAAATCATCACCGGAGGCCATCTTCATCATCCCTATGGCCACCATGATGATGAGGGAGTAGTCCACTCTCGAGGCTGGGGGTTTGTACCAGTATCTATGTGGTTAATCTCTCTCTCTCTCCCTCCCTCTCTCTCTCTCTCTCGTGTTCTTGTGATGTCTCGATCTTCATGTATCGCGGGCTTTGTTAATAAAATTGGATCATATATATGGTGTTTACCCTCTCTATCTTGTTCTAAATTGAGTTTTCCCTTTGAGATTTTGTTCTTATTGGATTGAATACTTTTATGGATTTGAGAACACTTGATGTATGTCTTGCTATGAATACCCGTAGTGATAATGGGGTACCATATTGATTCACTTGATATGTGTTTTGTCACTCAACTCACGAATTCCCGAGGTAGCATTAGGGTAATCTATGCATAGGGGTTGATGCACGTTCTCGTCTTTGTTTCTCCGGTAGAAATCTTGGGGCACTCTTTGAGGTTCTTTGTGATAGAATGAGTATTATGAATCTGAAATTGTGTGATACATATTGTATAATCAACTCACGAATACTCACAGTGACATTGGAGTATCTAGGTGACATTAGAGTTGGTTGATGTGTATCATATGGTGTTATTTTAGTACGAACTATTAGTTAGATCAATTGGAAAGAATAGCTTGGTGTTATTTTAGTACGAACTCTATGATAGATTGATCAGAAAGAATAGCTTTGAGGTGGTTTCGTACCCTAAAAACAATTTCTTCTTATGTTCTCCGCTAGATAAAAACTTTGGAGTGATTCTTCATCACACGTTAAGGGATGGTTATATGATCCAATTATATTAGCATTGCTGAGAGATTGCACTAGCGAAAGTACTGACCCTGGGCCTCATTTTCAAGCATTGCAATACCGTTTGTGCTCACTTTTGTTACTTGCTACCTTGCTATTTTTTATTGTTTCTATTACAAAAATCAATATCTACTATCCTTACTACACTTGTATCACCATATCTTCGTCGAACTAGTGCACCTATAGAATTTACTATTGTATTTGGTGTGTTGGGGACACAAGAGACTTTTTGTTATTTGGTTGTAGGGTTGTTTGAGAGAGACCATCTTCATCCTACGCCTCCACAGATTGATAAACCTTAGGCCATCCACTTGAGGGAAAATTGCTACTGTCATACAAAACTCTGCGCTTGGAGGCCCAACACGAGTCTACAAGAACAAGTTGTGTAGTAGACATCAAGCTCTTTTCTGGCGCCGTTGCCAGGGAGGTGAGTGCTTGAAGGTATATCTTTAGATCTTGCAATTGAATTATTTAGTTTCTTGTTTTATCACTAGTTTGGTTCATAAAAAGAAAACTACAAAAAAATGGAACTGAGGTTGCATCATATTATTCATCTTTATCGTGTATTTCTTGAAAATGATGGAAAGGAAAATTGTGCTGAAATGACAGAAGAAGAGTTCAATAAAAATTTTGGCATAAAAACTTTGAATGATGAGCATGATTGCAATGTTGTTAGTATGAACTCTTTGAATATCCATGATGCTAATGATATGCAAAGCCATAAGCTTGGGGATGCTATGTTTGTTGAAGATGATATTTTTTGTCCCCCAAGTTTTGATGAGAAATTTTATTATGATGAAAGCATGCCTCCTATTTATGATGATTATATTGATGAAAGTCAGTTTGGAAAAGTGTCAACTCTAGGTAGTAATGATCCCACTATTTTGGAGGGTGTTGAATCTTATTCTAATAATTGTGGAAGTGGATTTGGAGAGGTCATGACTTTATTTAGTGATGATTCCACTATTTTGGAAGAGGTTTCAATTGATTATGACAACAAATTTGCTATCTATGATGATTATTGTGATGAGATGTATGCTATAAAGAATAACGATCACCATGAAACTTGTCATCATGATTTTAATTTTCAATCCCAGGATAGTTATTTTGTTGAGTTTGCCCCCACTACTATTCATGAGAATAAATTTGCTTATGTGGAGAGTAATAAAATTTCTATGTTTGTGGATCATAAAAAGAATGCTTTATGTGATAGTTATATTGTTGAATCCATTCATGATGCTACTGAAAATTATTATGAGATAGGAACGTATGCTTGTAGGTATTGCAATAATATCAAGTTTCCTCTCTATGTGTTGAAAATCTTGAAGTTATACTTGCTTTGCCTTCCTATGCTAGTTGATTCTTGCTCCCATAAATTATCTGCTCACAAAATCCCTATTCATAGGAAGTGGGTTAGGTTTAAATGTCTAGTCATATGCTTCATGATTCTCTCTTTATGTTTGAATTCTTATTTTTTTTTTGCGAACATCATTGAAATCATCGTGCCTAGCTAAAAGGCATTAAAGAAAAGCGCTTGTTGGGAGAAAACCCAACACTTTTGCCTACTATTTTTGTGTGTTCACATGATTAATCTACTGTAGTAATCATCTTTTATAGCTTTTGTTTCAATAAAGTACCAAGTAAAGCCTTTCGGATAGTGTGGATGATAGTTGACTTGATTCTATGCAAAAACAAAAACTTTTTGCTTCCAGTAACAGAATTGTTTAAATTCACTGGAACGTGATAAAATTCTGAATTTCCTTACAGATGATTGATATACAAATTGTATACGTTTTCCTAATGTTTCAGAATTTTGGAGTAGTAGAAGTATGGTAGTTGTCGAGACATTACAGACTGTTCTGTTTTTGACAGATTCTATTTTCAATGCATAGTTTGCTTGTTTCTAGTTTCTGTGGCTTATATTGCTCAATATAAATTGTGTAAATGATATGCTACAGTAGGCATTGTGTGAGAACAATTATGAATCTTGTCTTCGACAGTACCAAAAGTGAATCGTTTGCTCTTTATCATACTAACCTATCTCACGAAGTTCCGTTAAGTTTTGTGTGATTGAAGTTTTCAAGTTTTGGGTGAGATATCGATATGAGGAGAATAAGGAGTGATAAGACTCTAAGCTTGGGTATGCCCAAGGCACCCCCAAGGTAATATTCAAGGAAGATCCAAGCAACTAAGCTTGGAGATGACCCGAAAGGCATCTCCTCTTTCGTCTTCAACATTATCGGTAACCTCATTTGGGACTATATTTTCATTCGTCACATGATATGAGTTTTGCTTGGAGCGTCATTTTATTTTGCTAGGATTTGCTTGTTGTTATTTAGAATAATGTTTTGCATCTTTTTATTCCAATAAAAGTGTCAAGGATAGCCTTCCACATGCTTATTTTGCAAGTATATGAGTTGATGTTTCATTATCACTGTTGCAAAAAATTACGGAGAAAAGTCGGAATGTGATAAAATGTTGAAATTTTTTGAACAGTAAGATATGATAAATTTTCTACAGTGTGGTAAATTTTCAGAAATTTTGGAGTTATAGAAGTATGAATATTCTTGCATTCTTTGCAAATTGTATTGTTTTGACAGATTGTTGTTATGTTTGCATATGTTTGCTTGTTTAATGATTCTATTTGAGGATAGGACTATTAAATATGCAGAGGCATTTAGTATGAAATGTTAAATAATAATTTTAGTGATTTTCCACAATAGAGAATGATAAGGTTTTGCATTGATTTATATACTAACTTATCTCACGAGTTCTTGTTGAGTTTTGTGTGGATGAAGTTTTTGAGATTTAGGGAAACCGTGATATAAAAGGAATTAAGGAGACCCAAAAGCTCAAGCTTGGGGATGACCTAGGCATCCCGAGATAATATTTCAAGAAGTCTGAAGCATCTAAGCTTGGGGATGCCCCGGTAGGCATCCCACCTTTCTTCATCGACAATTATCGGTTCGCCTCGGTTGAGCCTAAGTTTTTGCTTCTTCACATGATGTGTGCTATTCTTAGAATGTAATTTTATTTTGTTTTGCTTGTTGTTTAAAAAATAATTAGATCTAGAAGTTTTTAAATAAGAGAGAGTCCTCAAATAGCTACCCATTTACTTAACTACTCGCTAGATCTTCACTTATATCTTTTTGGAGTAGTTTGTCAAACACTCTCATGCTTCACTCATATTATTTTGAGAGTTGATACTAGTGATGACAATTTGCACAATCTATGAAATTGTTCCTAATATGATGGATATTCAGGAAGGATATAATAAAAACTTTCATGTAGATCATTGGATATGATAAGTTTGATTCCTTGCAATAGTTTTGTGATATGGAGATACTAATATGTGAGTCGTGTTGGTGAGTAATTATGCTTTAGTAAGAATATTGGCATTAAGGTTTGTGATTCCCTATGCAAGTACGAAAGTCAATAGCTATGCAATGAAATTACATCCTACTTGTGGTGCATTATTCGGTGTTAGTTATGCTTAATGCTTGCTTATGTGATTTTTTGTTTCTTAGTTGGTTGCTTCTTGTAACATCCCAAATTTTCAATTTGGAATGTTATACAATAGATCATCATTGCATATCATATTTTTATTTGCATCTTGTCTAGATCCTAGAAATTCTACGCTACTCAAGGACCCACGGAGACAGTTGGGGATTTCGTTATTTTCATATTTGGGTTTTCTCAAATTTTGAAAATAGGATCATTTGTTTTTTTATTCTATCTTCAATTATTTCAATAATAAAAATAAGAGAGAGGGAATAAAATGACTTTCCCAAAATAAAGAAATATTGAGGATTTAATAATAAAATCAAATAAGATTTTATTTCGGATTTTATCGCTATTTTATTTGAATTTAGGAAAAATGTGCGTTTTTCAAAATTTCATTTAGGCCCCAAATAAATGTTCATCTCGTCCGGCTCGATTTTAGAGGATGGGGAAAATTTATTTCGGGATTTTTGGAGTCCGTTTAGTATTTCTTTTAATTGTTTTTCTGCGCAAATCTTAAAAAAAACGAACCGACCTAACCGGGTCGTGTCCGCCTGGGACACCGACCCGGCTGGGCCTTTAAAGCCCGAGGCGCCCGAGCCGCCCCAACCCCGCCAAACCCTAGCGCCGCTGCCGGATCCCGCCGCCGTCGCCGATGCCGCGCCCCCTTCGCCGCCGTCCCGACCGCCGCCGCCGCCGCCGGAGCCCGACGCCGGACCTCGCCAGAGGTAGCCGCCCCGCCGCCGGCGGTTTTCTTCGGAAAAACCGCTCGGTTTTTTTAAACCGCGGTTGTTTTTTTATTAGATCGGTTTTATTTTTTTCGGTTTAGTTTTTTTAGCGAACGCCCGTTCGTACGTTCGTTTTAACAAACGGTTTTCGTCGTTTAGCCGCAGACAGCGAACGTTCATTCGTTAGCCTTTTTTCAGTTTTTCTTTTTCTCGGAATTTTTGCGATTATTTTCGATCGTGATTTCCGATCTGTTTTTCATTTTAGTGTAACTTTTCGCTTGTTTATCGGAATCAGGCGATTCAAGCGCCTAGAGTTTCGTCTCGAAACCGTCTTTCCGTTTAACCAAATTAAACAAGTTTTGCTATTGTAAAATTTGACTTAGGCTAGATTAGTAAACGGAGATTGTTTCTTTCGCCGTTTGAGTTTCGTTGCTTCGTTCGATTTGATTCTTTTTGCAAACCGGAGTTCTTAAGTTGAACTTTCTGGTTAAATCTCTTATTTTGAGTTTTGGCCGTGCACCCTTGCTTGATTGCTTATGTATGTATTGTTTGTTTGTGATAGAGTACCCAGAGTGCGAAGCGTGCTACTACGAGTCTCTAGGTTTCACGGATCATCAGCAAGGCAAGTAACACTTTGATCATACATCTTTACCACCCAGTTTTATTGCATTAGATCAACCCTCAAACTATTGCATGGTTAGGAACTGTTTAATATGTGGGTTTTGGGAAGTAGATGAGGTAGTACCTATTGCCCTGTTTATTATCAAACCATTGGGAGTTACTTCTACGTTTGCTTATATTGCTATGCTATGCTCGTAGACGTGGATTAGGTTTGAGTGAATTTCCATGACAGATGTGAGGATGTTAATTAATGGTTCAACTTAAGGTGGATACTTTAATTCACATCTGGGTGGATTGAGGCACCTGGGGAACCCAGTGTTGCCTGTATTTTTGGATATCCCGGAGTACCCGTGAGATTATCCTATGGACCGCCACCCAGGCTCAAAGGGATCATGAGATTATTCATGCTAGAAACTTCCGTGTGCAGCCACAAGCTATTATGGGCTCTAGCATAGTTGAGTAGGTTACATGACCTCTTGAAGAGGTGGGCTAGCAGATGTAGGGGAAAGTAGGTGTAACTGTCCACCCGGAGTAAAGAGTTATTGTTTCTGAAAGACTGTGTCTCGGTCATCCGTTTCTCAAACACCATGTAGTGCGAGAAATCAAACGGAGGAGATCGAGTCTTGTGGGGAAAAGTGCGCAAACCTCTGCAGAGTGTACAAACTAATCATGGTTAGCCGTGTCCCCGGTTATGGACATCTTGAGTATCTAGTTCTTGGATTATCATGTGAATCTCATCATCATGTTACTTAATTTAATTTGATTGGGTTAATCACGTTCTTAATTGGGATTGAGTTGGAGGTACCTTCTCAATGTTTAACAACCACCATGATAGTTAAATAAAATTTATTCCTTTGTTGTAGGGAAAAATTGGCTTTTCGCAAACTGTAACCATAGAGCTTTCCACCAGCCATATGTGCATGTAGTGATAGCATTATTCTGTTCATTACTCTCTATGTGTTACTTTGCCAGCATATTCCATGTGCTGACCCGTTTTCGGGCTGCAACGTTCATGTTGCAGACTTTTCACACGACGAGTAAGGTGCCATAGGTCGTGGTCTTATACTCAGTGATGCCGTTGGAGTTGATGGACTCACTTTATCTTCCAAGCCTTCCGCTGTTATCGTATTTAGATGGCCTTAAGCCATATTTATTGTAATAAGTTCTCTCTTGAGACTATTCGATGTAATAAGTGTGTGATTGCTACTCTGTTATAAATCCTTCAAGTACTGTGCGTGTTAGCATTACCGATCCAGGGATGACACTGATGCACAGAGACTAGACTGTTTGAGGTCTGGTCGCTACAAGATGGTATCAGAGCACACGCTGACTGTAGGACACGACCACTAAGCTAAAGCCCTAGATCACTACTCTCTTCTCATTTCTGACTCCTCTCCTTTCTTCCACTCTTTTAGGATGGCGGATGCAAGGAACAAGTTCGCGCAACCGGATGAGGATACACCTTTTGGACGACACTTGAAGGAAGTTACTAGGTACCTGAACATCGGAATACCAAGCTTCACCGGGACCTACAACGCCACACTACCAGAAGAGGAGCGTTCGATGATTCAAGTTGAAGTTCCAGGAAGGACGTTCATGCCAGTCACTGAGCCCATAGAGTTTTCCTTTGATGCACCAACCTGGAGTCTAGGAAAGAGCATGGCAGCCCACATCACCATGGGACGCATTGGAGAAGTGTACCACAATGATCTCAAGGATACTATCTATCAGATTTGTGGGCGCCGAGACGAGCAATGGGAGATGATCAGCACCAGGAAGGATAGATCTATTGCAGCTTTCATTCAGGAGTTAAACCAGCACATTCGTCGCCAGGAGAACCAGATGTGCGCAGGCATGATAGATCTGAAGAAGGCAAAGACCAGGATCATGGAACTGGAGGAAGAACTCAAGGCTACACGTGAGGATTATATGGAGGAAATCGTCGCACTAGTGGAGAAGAATGGCGACCTGACAAAGATGCTAGGAGTTTTCATGGGAGACCCTGCGCCAGGAGGAGAAGATGACAGTTCCACTTGCCCGGAGAACTACATCATCATCGACGACACCGACTCGGACCCTGACGATAGCGACGATGACTATGTTGATGAAGCCGGAGCAGATATCATGGAGTCTTCGACCGATCAAAATTTCTAGTAGACCACCATATCAGTAGTAGTATTTTCCCCATGTATATAGTATAGTCCAAGCACTTTGTAACGATAGTTAGATCGATTGTATGCCTTGTTTGAATTGATTGGAGTGATATGATTGTGTTTGTCTCATGTGCATATGGGTAGTGTTTTCCCTCTAGATCTCATTCTATCCTATTTTCTCATCTTTTCTAAACCCCTCAGATGCCTCCGAGACGCGACACCAGATTTGTTTTCCCACCGGAGATCACTCAGTTGATTCAGCAGCAGAATGCCCTGATGCAAGTGCTAGTTCAGAACCAAGGCAACAACAACAACAACCCACCACCACCACCACCTGTTGATCACTTAGCCCGTTTCTTGAGGCTGAATCCGCCGGTGTTTTCCAGCAGCACCGAGCCGATTGTTGCAGATGATTGGCTCCGCAAGATTGGAAGGGAATTGACCACTGCGGGATGCACAGATGCGGAGAGAGTGCGTTTTGCCGCACATCAGCTTGATGGACCCGCAGCATCATGGTGGGAGAATTACACAGCCACTCACCCCATTGACACTGTCACATGGGACCAGTTTCAGCAAGCTTTCCGTACTGCCCATGTTTCAGCAGGAGCTATGGCCATGAAGAAGCGTGAGTTTCGCAACTTACGCCAAGGAGGACGTACCGTTGGCCAATACGTGGAGGATTTCAGTAAGTTAGCACGTTATGCCCCAGATGACGTTGCTACGGATGCAGCTAAGCAGGAGAAGTTTCTGGAAGGACTGAATGATGAGCTGAGCATGCAGTTGATGGTGGCAACTTTTAACAACTACCAGGAGTTGGTAGACAGAGCTCTCATGATTGAAGGGAAGCAGCAGCAGATTGAGAGCCGTAAGAGGAAGTATGGACAAGGAAAGTACAGTACAGGAGCTCATCAGAAGCCTCGTTTTACCCCGAACTCGGGAGGACACCTTCAGCATAACCACGGAGGTCACAATCACAATGGAGGGAGCTCGCACAATCATAGTGGCCCCAAGAATGGCAATGGGAACGGAGGAAGCAACGGACAGAACCGTACCAACCCATCAACCCCAGCCAAGAGGGATCTGAGCCACATTACTTGTTTCAAGTGCCAGAAGACTGGACATTATGCAACTGAATGTCCGGAAGCTAAGAATGGAAATGGCAATGGAAGCTCGGGGAAGAAGCCGAACCCTTTCAACAGGGGACAGGTGAACCACGTTAACGTGGAGGAGGTTGAAGCACAGCCTGATGCAGTAATAGGTAAGTTTTTGGTTAAGTCATTTACTGCAATCGTTCTTTTTGATACTGGTGCATCACATTCATACATATCAAGGGGATTTGTGGATAAGTATAAGTTACCCACCAAAGTTCTTAGAACACCTATGTTAGTAACCTCGCCAGGAGCAGAGTATATGGCAAGCCAAGGATGTTTTCAGATGCCATTGGCCATAGGTAGGCATGTTTTCCCCTCAGACCTAATAGTTTTGGAGTCGCAAGGTTTGGATGTGATTTTGGGAATGGATTGGCTATCGATGTATGGAGGAAACATCGATTGCGCCAGTAAGACGATCTTGCTTACTACCCCAGAAGGAAGAAGGATTAAGTATGTATCCCGGCATGTGCCGAAGAGGACTCAAGTGAATTCCTTATCAGGAGTTGTACAGGAGGAAGTACCAGTGGTGAAGGATTTCCCTGACGTATTTCCAGAGGAGTTGCCAGGCATGCCACCGGATAGAGACATTGAGTTTTTGATTGAGCTTTTGCCAGGCACAGGGCCGATATCTAAGAGACCGTACAGGATGCCCGCTAAGGATTTGGAAGAAATTAAGAAGCAGATTAAGGAGTTACTGGATAAAGGATATATTCGCCCAAGTTCGTCACCTTGGGGATCACCAGTACTTCTAGTGGAGAAGAAAGATGGATCGTTGAGGATGGTTGTTGATTATCGTGGATTGAATGAAGTAACAATCAAGAACAAGTACCCACTGCCGATGATCAATGATCTGTTTGACCGACTACAAGGAGCTAAAGTATTTTCCAAGATTGATTTGCGATCAGGATACCACCAGTTGAAGATTCGAGAGCAGGATATACCCAAGACAGCTTTTACCACAAGGTATGGGCTATATGAGTACACCGTTATGTCATTTGGCCTGACTAACGCACCTGCCTATTTCATGAACATGATGAACAAAGTGTTTATGGAGTTTTTGGATAAGTTCGTCGTAGTGTTCATTGATGATATTCTGGTCTATTCGAAGAATGAAGAAGAGCATAAGGAGCATTTGCGTTTGGTACTTGGAAAGCTCAGAGAACATCAGTTATATGCCAAGTTCAGCAAGTGCGAGTTTTGGTTAAAGAAAGTTGGATTCCTTGGACATGTTATATCCGGAGAAGGAATAGCAGTAGATCCCACCAAGGTTAACACTGTGACAAATTGGGAATCACCCACGTCAGTTGGAGAGATCCGGAGTTTTCTTGGACTCGCAGGATACTACCGGAGATTCATTGAGAATTTCTCGAAGATTGCAAAACCTATGACCGAGTTGTTGAAGAAGGACACCAAGTTCAATTGGACGGAGGAATGTGAGGCTAGTTTCCAGGAGTTGAAGAAACGTTTAGTTACAGCGCCAGTGTTGATTCCGCCAGATCAACGCAAGGATTATGAAGTATATTGTGGCGCTTCTCGTCAAGGACTTGGAGCAGTGCTTATGCAGGAGGGAAGAGTTGTTTCATATGCCTCACGACAGTTGAAACCCCATGAGTTGAATTATGTTACACATGATTTGGAGTTAGCAGCCGTAGTGCATGCGTTGAAGACATGGAGACATTTTCTCATCGGAAACCATTGTGAGGTGTACACGGATCACAAGAGTTTGAAGTACATTTTCACGCAGAAGGAGTTGAATCTCAGGCAAAGGAGATGGTTGGAGCTCATTAAGGATTATGATATGAGATTGCATTATCACCCAGGGAAGGCTAACGTAGTAGCTGATGCGTTGAGCCGCAAGAGCCATGTCAACACACTCATGACCGGAGAGTTACCCAAGGAGTTAGCCGAAGATCTTCATGAACTATGTTTGGAAATAGTTCCAAGAGGCTTTGTAGCAGCATTGGAGATTCAGTCTACTTTGATGGATAAGATCAGAGAAGCTCAGAAGACAGACAAGGAGATTGCCGAGATAAAGGAAAGGATGAGTAAAGGAAAAGCCAAGGGATTTCGTGAGGATGAGCACGATACCTTATGGTTTGAGGACCGCGTTTATGTGCCCAATGATCCGGAGATCAGGAAGTTGATCTTGCAAGAGGCCCATGATTTGTCGTATTCAATTCACCCAGGAAATACCAAGATGTACCTGGATTTAAAGGACAGTTTCTGGTGGACCGGAATGAAGAAGGATATTGCGGAGTATGTAGCAGTTTGTGATGTATGTCAGAGAGTGAAGGCAGAGCATCAGAAGCCAGCAGGATTGCTACAACCATTGCCGATACCCGAATGGAAGTGGGATAAGCTAGGCATGGATTTTATCACGGGATTGCCCAGGACTCGTTCAGGCTATGACTCGATATGGGTTGTAGTCGATCGTTTGACGAAGATAACTCATTTCATCCCAGTAAAGACCACTTATACCAGTGCTAAGTTGGCAAAGATATACATGACCAGGATCGTATGTCTGCATGGAGTTCCGAGGACCATTGTATCAGATAGAGGAACCCAGTTTACCTCAAAGTTCTGGCATCAGTTGCACGAAACTTTGGGTACCAGGCTAGAGTTCAGTATAGCCTATCATCAACAGACAGACGGACAGACCGAGAGAGTCAATCAGATTTTGGAGGACATGCTAAGAGCTTGTGCGCTTGATTATGGATCTAGTTGGGACGACAATTTGCCATATGCAGAGTTCTTTTACAACAACAGTTATCAATCCAGTTTGAAGATGGCCCCTTTCGAAGCTCTGTATGGAAGGAGGTGCAGGACACTGTTGTTGTGGGATGAAGTTGGAGACCGCCAGTTGTTTGGACCAGATTTGATTAAAGAGTCTGAACAGAATGTGAAGTTGATTCGCGATAGGCTCAAGGTAGCCCAGTCCAGGCAGAAGAGCTATGCAGATTCTAAACGCAAGGAGACAGTTTACGAAGTCGGAGACAGAGTTTATCTTCGTGTGTCCCCACTTCGAGGTGTTAAGCGCTTTGGGGTTAAGGGAAAGTTAGCGCCACGTTTTGTAGGACCATACAAAGTTTTGGAGCGTATGGGAGAAGTTGCTTACAAGTTGGAATTGCCCGAAGGATTGTCGGGAGTTCACGATGTGTTCCACGTATCCCAGCTAAAGAAGTGCCACGCGGAGATGGCTGAGATACCACCGAGAGATACAGTGCCACTGGAAGCGATTCAGCTGGATAGTGATTTGACCTATGAGGAGAAACCAGTCAAGATTCTCAAATATGCCAGCCGGGTCACCCGCAGCAAGGTTATCAAGTCTTGCAAAGTTTAGTGGAGCCACCATACCGAGGATGAAGCCACCTGGGAGCGAAAGGAAGATCTACAGAAGGACCACCCTCACCTATTTTCTAGCCAACCCGAATCTCGAGGGCGAGATTCATCTTAAGGGGGGTAGGTTTGTAACATCCCAAATTTTCAATTTGGAATGTTATACAATAGATCATCATTGCATATCATATTTTTATTTGCATCTTGGCTAGATCCTAGAAATTCTACGCAACTCAAGGACCCACGGAGAGAGTTGGGGATTTCGTTATTTTCATATTTGGGTTTTCTCAAATTTTGAAAATAGGATCATTTGATTTTATTTATTTTATCTTCAATTATTTCAATAATAAAAGTAAGAGAGAGGGAATAAAATGACTTTCCCAAAATAAAGAAATATTGAGGATTTAATAATAAAATCAAATAAGATTTTATTTCGGATTTTATCGCTATTTTATTTGAATTTAGGAAAAATGCGCGTTTTTCAAAATTTCATTTAGGCCCCAAATAAATGTTCATCTTGTCCGGCTTGATTTTAGAGGACAGGGAAAATTTATTTTGGGATTTTTGGAGTGCGTTTAGTATTTATTTTAATTGTTTTTCTGTGCGAATCTTTTAAAAAACGAACAGACCTAACCGGGTCGTGTCCGCCTGGGACACCGACCCGGCTGGGCCTTTAAAGCTTGAGGCGCCCGAGCCGCCCCAGCCCGAGTCGCCCCAGCCCCGCCAAACCCTAGCGCCGCCGCCGCCGGATCCCGCCGCCGACGCCGTCCCGACCGCCGCCGCCTCGTCAACCGCCGCCGCCGCCGCATCGTCCCGCCTCATCGACCGCCACCGCCGCCGCCCCGCCCGCTGGAGCCCGACGCCGGACCTCGCCAGAGGTAGCCGCCCTGCCGCCGGCGGTTTTCTTCGGAAAAACCGCCCGGTTTTTTTTAAACCGCACTTGTTTTTTTATTAGATCGGTTTTATTTTTTCCGGTTTAGTTCTTTTAGCGAACGCCCGTTCGTACGTTCGTTTTAAAGTACCTATTGCCCTGTTTATTATCAAACCGTTGGGAGTTACTTCTATGTTTGCTTATATTGCTATGCTATGCTCGTAGACGTGGATTGGGTTTGAGTGAATTTCCATGACAGATGTGAGGATGTTAATTAATGGTTCAACTTAAGGTGGATACTTTAATTCACATCTGGGTGGATTGAGGCACCTGGGGAACCCAGTGTTGCCTGTATTTTTGGATATCCCGGAGTACCCGTGAGATTATCCTATGGACCGCCACCCAGGCTCAAAGGGATCATGAGATTATTCATGCTAGAAACTTCCGTGTACAGCCACAAGCTATTATGGGCTCTAGCATAGTTGAGTAGGTTACATGACCTCTTGAAGAGGTGGGCTAGCAGATGTAGAGGAAAGTAGGTGTAACTGTCCACCCGGAGTAAAGAGTTATTGTTTCTGAAAGACTATGTCTCGGTCATCCGTTTCTCAAACACCATGTAGTGCGAGAAATCAAACGGAGGAGATCGAGTCTTGTGGGGAAAAGTGCGCAAACCTCTGCAGAGTGTACAAACTAATCATGGTTAGCCGTGTCCCCGGTTATGGACATCTTGAGTATCTAGTTCTTGGATTATCATGTGAATCTCATCATCATGTTACTTAATTTAATTTGATTGGGTTAATCACTTTCTTAATTGGGATTGAGTTGGAGGTACCTTCTCAATGTTTAACAACCACCATGATAGTTAAATAAAATTTATTCCTTTGTTGTAGGAAAAAATTGGCTTTTCACGAACTGTAACCATAGAGCTTTCCACCAGCCATATGTGCATGTAGTGATAGCATTATTCTGTTCATTACTCTCTATGTGTTACTTTGCCAGCATATTCCATGTGCTGACCCGTTTTCGGGCTGCAACATTCATGTTGCAGACTTTTCAGACGATGAGTAAGGTGCCATAGGTCGTGGTCTTATACTCAGTGATGCCGTTGGAGTTGATGGACTCACTTTATCTTCCAAGCCTTCCGCTGTTATCGTATTTAGATGGCCTTAAGCCATATTTATTGTAATAAGTTCTCTCTTGAGACTATTCGATGTATTAGGTGTGTGATTGCTACTCTGTTATAAATCCTTCAAGTACTGTGCGTGTCAGCATTACCGATCCAGGGATGACACTGATGCACAAAGACTAGACTGTTTGAGGTCTGGTCGCTACACTTCTCAATCTATTTGCTAGCCTCCACTTGTACTAAGTAGAAATACTACTTTTGCATCCAAAATCATTAAATCCAGTTTGCCGTATGAGTCCACCATACCTACCTATATGCGGTATTTCCGTGTCGTTCTAAATAAATTTGTAGGTGCCATCTCTAATTTTCAAAATGAATTTCCCTTTTGTGTGCTCGTACCGCTCATGAAGCAGTAGGGAGTGGCCAATATTTTCCATGCTAGATGTGTTATTCTCAAGATGAGTGTTTATTCACTTGTCATTGCACGAGAGTATGGCGGTAATAGGGATGCCCAGTCCTGAAATGAAAAAGAAATTTACTTTATGTTATCAAATAATAAATTCCTTGGAAAGTGTTGGTATGGAAGGCACCCGTGGATACGGCAAGCCATGGATTGTGAAAGAATGGTGGGAAAAGGAATAAACTTTATTTTCTTTTTGGGAACTGCGTATGATATATCTAGCATGGAAAGTGTTGGGAATTACTCGGTCGTTTTCGTTGATGGGAAATGTATGCCTCTCAAAAATTTTATCTCTAAATTTTAGCTTTGAGCTCTAACACCTCTACAAATCTCTGCTTCCCTCTGCAAAGGGCCTATCTATTTACTTTATGCAATTTTTATTTTTATTTGAGTCTCCATCTTCTCTTATAAAGCACCAACTAAGAGGCACTATGATCGTACTTGAGCATTGGATGTAGCTAATATACTAGTGTGTTTCATGAATGGATTAATGGTTGAGCATAATGGGCTAGGGATAACTTTCTTTAGTGTTGATATTTTGAAAGACATGGTTGCTTGTTGATACGCTTGAGTATTGAATTCTTCATGTTAAAACTAGACTATTGCTTTGAACCATATAAAATTCCAAATGTCCATGCTACAAAAGAAAAGAATATGTGATGAACATGTTAGGCAACATTCCACATCAAAAATTCCGTTTTTATATTTACCTACTCGAGGACTTGTAGGAATTAAGTTTGGGGATGCTAATACGTCTCCAGCGTATCTATAATTTTTGCTTGTTCCATGCTGTTATATTATCATTCTTGGATGTTTTACAATCATTTTATAGCAACTTTATATCTACCTATTGACATAATGCCCAATGCTAGTTGTTGTTTTTTTGCTTGTTTTTTACATCGCAAAAAATCAATACCAAACGAAGTCCAAACGCAGCGAAACTTTTTCGAGAATTTTTCTGGACCAGAAGACACCTGATGGGCCAAAGAAGTACCAGAGGGGGCTCCGAGGGGAGCACAACCCACCAGGGCGCGTGATATGTCTCCAATGTATCTATAATTTATGAAGTATTCATGCTATTATATTATCAACCTTGGATGTTTTATATGCATTTATATGCTATTTTATATGGTTTTTGGGACTAACCTATTAACCTAGAGCCCAGTGCCAGTTTCTGTTTTTTTCCTTGTTTTAGAATATCGCAGAAAAGGAAAACCAAACGGAGTCCAATTGACCTGAAACTTGACGGAGCTTATTTTTGGACTAGAAGAAGGCCATGGAGTAAAAGAGTTGGGCCAGAAGAGTCCCGGGCTGCCCACGAGGGTGGGAGGCGCGCCCACCCCCTGGGCGCGCCCCCCTACCTCGTGGACAGCCCGGAGACCCCCCTGACTTGTTCTCGACGCCAAAACCTCTTATATATACAGAAACCTCCAGAAATTAACCTAGATCGGAAGTTCCGCCGCCGCAAGCCTCTGTAGCCATGAGAAATCAATCTAGGCCCTCTCTGGCACCCTGCCGGAGGGGGCCATCATTACCAGAGGGCATGGAGGAGGATCCCGGAGGGGCCATCATCGCCATGAAGGCCAAGGACCAGAGGGAGAACCTCTCCCCATCTAGGGGGAGGCCATGGAGGAGTAAGCACAAGGGGGAGAACCTCTCCTCCTCTCTCTCGGTGGCGCCGGAGTGCCATCGGGAGGGGAATCATCACGGCGGTGATCGTCTTCATCAACATCACCATCCTCATCTCCTTTACGCGGTCCACTCTCCCGCACCCCGCTGTAATCCCTACTTGAACATGGTGCTTTATGCCACATATTATGATCCAATGATGTGTTGCCATCCTATGATGTTTTGAGTAGATATCCTTTGTCTTTGGGTTGATTGATGATCTAGATTGGTACGAGTTGTATGTTTTATTTTGGTGTTGTCCTATGGTGCCCTCCATGTCGCGCAAGCGTGAGGGATTCCCGCTGTAGGGTGTTGCAATACGTTCATGATTCACTTATAGTGGGTTGGTGAGTGACTGAAACACAAACCCGAGTAAGGGGGTTGTTGCGTATGGGAATAAAGAGGACTTGATGCTTTAATGCTATGGTTGGGTTTTACCTCAATGATCTTTAGTAGTTGCGGATGCTTGCTAGAGTTCCAATCATAAGTGCATATGATCCAAGAAGATAAAGTATGTTAGCTTATGCCTCTCCCTCATATGAAATTGCAATGACGATTACCGGTCTTGTTAACAATTGCCTAGGACAATTCCGCACACCGATCCACCATTATTCTACACTCGCCATTTATAATATTTAGTAATTTATTCTAACTTTATGATAAAAGCACCTACTTTTATATTTTAGCTCTCTGATTTCATGCAAGGTTATCCTCTTCATACCCACAACGTAGTTTTATTTCTCGTTTCTAGTTGGAAGAAAACGTTCGGTGTACGTAGAGTCGTATCAGTGGCAGATAGGACTTGAGAGAATATTGATCTTACCTTTAGCTCCTTGTGGGTTCGACACTCCATACTTATCACTTCCACCTTTTGGAATTGCTACGATGATTCCCTGCACTTGGGGATTATCAAGCTATTTTCTGGCGCCGTTGCCGGGGAGCAATAGCGTGGGGTTGATATTCTCGTGTGTGCTTGTTTGCTTTCTTCACTAAGTAGATTTTGTTTTTCCTTTTTGTTTCTGTTTAGTTGTGGGTGAAACATACAAAAAAATTAAGAATGAAAATACAAAAAAATTTACTTGCCTCTCATGCCTAAAAAGTTTTTCAAAAAAGAGAAGTGATTGGAAAGTTATGAATTGAAGAAGTGAGGGTCGACCTTGAGCACTTGTGTTCATGCTCACGGAAACAATGTAGAATTTTTCATGGAAGTTTCTCTGTAAATAATTATCCCCTTGTGTATATCCATTGTATTAATAAAATAATGTGCCAAGCTTTGGTTTTAGGATGATTAGATTGCTTGTTTACTATGTGCAGAACAAAAACAGAAACTTTGGCTGTAGCGCATGATTTTACATTTTTTACTGGAAGGTCAAATGGGTCTGAAACTTTTTGCACATTACCTCTGTACAAATTTTTCAAATTTTAAAATTTATTTCATAATTTGTGGAGTTACAGAAGTTTACTAAACCTCCTGATTACTACAGACTGTCCTGTTTTAGACAGATTCTGTTTTCTATGTGTTGATCGCTTATTTTGATGAATCTATGGGTAGTATCGGGAGGTATGAACCATGGTGAAGTTGGAATACAGTAGATATAGTTCTAATATGAAATTGGAATGAGTTTGAAACAGTACCTAAAGGTAGTGATTTGCTTTATTATACTAACGGATCTCACAAAGTTTTTGTTAAAGTTTTGTGTGGATGAAGTGTTCAAAGATCGAGGAGCTATCAATATGAGAAGAATAAAGAGAGGCAAGAGTTCAAGCTTGGGGATTCCCAAGGCACCTCAAGTAAATATTTCAGAGGATACTCAAGCATCTAAGCTTGGGGATGCCCCGGTTGGCATCCCATCTTTCTTCTTCAACAAATATCGGTATACCTCGGTTTTTGTTTAATTCACATGATTTGTGTCCTTTGTGTTTTTCTTTTTCTTTAAGAACCATGCTAGTACGAGATGTCCCTTCATAAATTTATAGAATAATTCATGTGCTTCACTTATATCCTTTAAGTATGATCTTATGGAAATTGCTCTTTGAGCTTCACTTAAATCTTTTGAGTATGGTTTTATAGAATGCTTCGTGTGCTTCACTTATATATTTTGAGATTGGATATTGGTTAGTCTATATTACTTGTAGAATTCTCCATGAACTTCACTTATATCTTTTGGAGTATGAATAATACTATAATCTAAAGTGGAGTTGGAAGAGTGTCAACTTTAGGAATTAGTGATCCCACTATTCCGAATGAGAAGAATTTTGCTTATGAGGAGAAGTAGTAAAATTTCTATGCTTGTAGATCATGAAAAGAATGCTTTATGTGATGGTTATATTGTTGAATCCATTCATGCTGCTACTGAAAATTATTATGAGGGAGGAATATATGCTTGTAGGAGTTGCAATAATATCAAGTTTCCTCTCTATGTGCTTAAAGTTTTGAAGTTATACTTGTTTTGCCTTCCTATGCTAGTTGATTCTTGTTACTATAAATTATGTGCTCACAAAATCCCTAGGCATAGGAAGTTGGTTAGATTCAAATGTGCTAGTCATATTCTTCATGATGCTCTCTTTATGTTTCAATTCTTATCTTTTAGGTGAGCATCATTGAAATCATCATGCCTAGCTAAATGGCATTAAAGAAAAGCGCTTGTTGGAAGACAATACAATATTTACCCCTACTGTTTTTGTGTGTTTACATGATTAATCTACTGTAGTAATCATGTTTTATAGCTTTTGTTTCAATAAAGTGCCAAGTAAGACCTTTGGGAAGACTTGGGTGAAAGTTAATGTGATCTTGCTGTAAAAAACAGAAACTTTGCACTCACGAGATTAGCTACCATTTTTTACGAAGAGTGCTTTTGAGTTTATTCTTTTTGCAGAAGATTAATAGACAAATTCCTCACGTCCACCAATTTATTTCATAATTTTTGGAGTAGCAGAAGTATGGTTGCTGTTCAGATCATTACAGACTGTTCTGTTTCTGACTGATTCTGTTTTCATTGCATAGTTTGCTTGTTTTCTAGTTTCTATGGCTTATATTTCTCAATATAAATTGTAGAAATGATATGGTACAGTAGGCATTGCGTGATAAAAATTATGAATCTTGTCTTTGACAGTACCAAAGTGAATGGTTTACTCTTTATCATACTAACCTATCTCACGAAGTTCCGTTAAGTTTTGTGTGATTGAAGTTTTCAAGCTTTGGGTGAGATATTGATATGAGGAGTGATACGTCTCCAACGTATATATAATTTTTGATTGTTCCATGCTATTATATATTCTGTTTTGGATGTTTAATGGGCTTATTTATACACTTTTATATTATTTTTGGGACTAACCTATTAATCGGAGGCCCAGCCCAAATTGCTGTTTTTTTGCCTATTTCAGGGTTTCACAGAAAAAGGATATCAAACGGGGTCCAAACGGAATGAAACCTTCGGGAGCGTGATTTTTGGAACAAACGTGATCCAGAGGACTTGGAGTGGATGTCAAGCAACCAACGAGGCAGTCACGAGGCAGGGGGGCGCCTACCCCCCCCCCCCCCCCCCCCCCAGGCGCGCCCTCCACCCTCATGGGACCCTCGTGGCTCCACCGACCTACTTATTCCCCCTATATATACCTACATACCCCCAAACCATCAGAAGCGACCACAAAAACCTAAATCCACCGCCGCAACCTTCTGTACCCGTGAGATCCCATCTTGGGGCCTTTTTCGGCGTCCTGCCGGAGGGGGCATTGATCACGGAGGGCTTCTACATCAACACCATAGCCTCTCCGATGATGTGTGAGTAGTTTACCTCAGACCTTCAGGTCCATAGTTATTAGCTAGATGGCTTCTTCTCTCTCTTTGGATCTCAATACAAAGTTCTCCTCGATTCTCTTGGAGATCTATTTGATGTAATCTTCTTTTGTGGTGTATTTGTCGACATCCGATGAATTGTGGGTTTATGATCAAGATTATCTATGAACAATATTTGAATCTTCTCTGAATTCTTTTATGTATGATTGGTTATCTTTGCAAGTCTCTTCCAATTATCAGTTTGGTTTGGCCTACTAGATTGATCTTTCTTGCAATTGGAGAAGTGCTTAGCTTTGGGTTCAATCTTGCGGTGCTCGATCCCAGTGACAGTAGGGGAAACAACACATATTGTATTGTTGCTATCGAGGATAAAAAGATGGGGTTTATATCATATTGCATGAGTTTATTGTGACGCCCCTGATTCAATCATAAACTAATCATACACGCAAATGTGTACGATCAAGATCAGGGACTCACGGGAAGATATCACAACATAACTCTAAAAAGTAAAATAAGTCGTACAAGCATCATAATACAAGCCAGGGGCCTCGAGGGCTCGAATACAAGTGCTCAATCATAGACGAGTCAGCGGAAGCAACAATATCTGAGTACAGACATAAGTAACAAGTCTGCCTTAAGAAGGCTAGCACAAACTGGGATACAGATCGAAAGAGGCGCAGGCCTCCTGCCTGGGATCCTCCTAAACTACTCCTGGTCGTCGTCAGCGGCCTACACGTAGTAGTAGGCACCTCCGGTGTAGTAGGAGTCGTCGTCGACGATGGCATCTGGCTCCTGGGCTCCAACATCTCGTTGCGATAACCAGAGAGAAAGGGAAGGGGGAAAAGGGGGGCAAAGCAACCATGAGTACTCATCCAAAGTACTCGCAAGCAAGGATCTACACTACATATGCATGGGTATATGTGTAAAGGGGCAATATCGGTGGACTAAACTGCGGAATGCCAGAATAATAGGGGGATAGCTAATCCTATCAAAGACTACGCTTCTGGCAGCCTCCATCTTGCAGCATGTAGAAGAGAGTAGATGGTAAGTTCACCAAGTATCATCGTATAGCATGCTCCTACCCGGCGATCCTCTCCTCGTCGCCCTGCTAGAGAGCGACCACCGGGTTGTATCTGGCACTTGGAAGGGTGTGTTTTATTAAGTATCCGGTTCTAGTTGTCATAAGGTCAAGGTACAACTCCAAGTCGTCCTGTTACCGAAGATCACGGCTATTCGAATAGATAAACTTCCCTGCAGGGGTGCACCACATTACCCAACACGCTCGATCCCCTTTGGCCGGACACACTTTCCCGGGTCATGCCCGGCCTCGGAAGATCAACACGTCGCAGCCCCACCTAGGCACAACAGAGAGGTCAGCACGCCGGTCTAAATCCTATGCGCAGGGGTCTGGGCCCATCGCCCATTGCACACATGCACGTTCCGAACGCGGTCGGAAGCAGACCTAGCCCCCTTAATACAAGTGTAGGCTTACGGTCCAATCCGGCGCGCGCCGCTCAGTCGCTGACGTCACGAAGGCTTCGGCTGATACCACGACGCCGAGTGCCCATAACTGTTCCCGCGTAGTTGGTTAGTGCGTATAGGCCAGTGGCCAGACTCAGATCAAATACCAAGAACTCGTTAAACGTGTTATTTTAAAGTAACCGCGAACGCCGACCAGGGCCAGGCCCACCTCTCGCCTAGGTGGTCTCAACCTGCCCTATCGCTTTGCCACAAAGATCCACTCGCGGGTACTCTACGAGCCGACCCGACTTTAGTCACCATAGGTATCATATATAGTATATAAGTATATACCCGTGATCACCTCCCGAGTGATCACGGCCCGATAGTATAGCAAGGCAGACGGACAAGAATGTAGGGCCACAGATGGAATACTAGCATCCTATCTAAGCAGGTAGGATTGCCGGTAAAGGTAACAACAGTAGTAGCAAGGACAAGCTATGCATCAGGATAGGATTAACGGAAAACATTAACATGCTACACTACTCTAATGCAAGTAGTAGAGAGTAGAATAGGCGATATCTGGTGATCAAGGGGGGGCTTGCCTGGAAGCTCAGCCGAGAAGGAGGGGTCGTCAACACCGTAGTCGTACTGGGTAGCAGCGGCGTCGGTCTCGGTGTCTAGCGAGAGAAGAGGGGGAAGAAACAATAAATACAATGCAAACAAATGCATGACGATGCATGACATGACAAAGCGTGATGCTAGGTGTGCCCAATCGCGGTAGTAGGTGATACCGGCGAAGGGGGGAAACATCCGAGAAAGTATTCCCGGTGTTTCGCGTTTTCGGACAAATGAACCGGAGGAGGAAAGTTGCGTGTTTTCTATGCTAGGGATGTGTGGCGGACGAACAGGCCGCGTATCCGGATTCGTCTCGTCGTTCTGAGCAACTTTCATGTACAAAGTATTTTCATCCAAGTTATAGATTATTTTATATTGATTTTTAAAGTTTTGAATCATTTTCTAAATTATTTTTAATTATTTTAATTCAACATTATCCAGAATAGTGTATGCTGACGTCAGCATGACGTCAGCAGTCAACTGTGACCGTTGTCCGGTCAAACTGACTTGTGGGGCCCACTGGTCATTGACTGCTCCTAATTAACATATGATTAAGGTTAATCAACAGGTTAATTAAGTGTAATTAGTTACTAAACAGAATTCGTTAAGTTAATTAATTAATTTTATTATATATTATTATTATTATTATTTTTAAATCTTTTCTTTTCTTTTTTTTAACAGGGGCGTGGGGGCCCCACTGGGCAGTGGCCCATAGGGCCAAACCGGGTGCGGGCGTGCGGGTACCGGGCACGGGCATGCGGGCGTGGTGGCAGGCGCCCGACAGGGCGCCCGGGGGGGTGCCGGCGAGGCGCGGAGCTGGGCGGGGCCACTGAGGGAGTCCTGGATTAGGGGGTCCTCGGACAGCCGGACTATATACTTTGGCCGGACTGTTGGACTATGAAGATACAAGATTGAAGACTTCGTTCCGTGTCCGGGTGGGACTCTCCTTTGCGTGGAAGGCAAGCTTGGCAATTCGGATATGTAGATCTCCTCCCTTGTAACCGACTCTGTGTAACCCTAGCCCCCTCCGATGTCTATATAAACCGGAGGGTTTAGTCCGTAGGACGACAACAATCATAATCATAGGCTAGCTTCTAGGGTTTAGCCTCTACGATTTTGTGGTAGATCAACTCTTGTAATACTCATATCATCAAGATCAATCAAGCAGTAAGTAGGGTATTACCTCCATCGAGAGGGCCCGAACCTGGGTAAACATTGTGTCCCCTGCCTCCTGTTACCATCCGCCTTAGACGCACAGTTCGGGACCCCCTACCCGAGATCCGCCGGTTTTGACACCGACATTGGTGCTTTCATTGAGAGTTCCACTGTGTCGTCACGATAAAGGCTTGATGGCTCCTTCGATCATCGGCAACGATGCGATCCAGGGTGAGGTTTTTCTCCCCGGACAGATCTTCGTATTCGGTGGCTTCGTACTGCGGGCCAACTCGCTTGGCCATCTAGAGCAGATCGAGAGCTACGCCCCTGGCCGTCAGGTCAGGTTTGGAAGCTTAAACTATACTGCCGACATCCGCGGAGACTTGATATTCGACGGATTTGAGCCCATGTCAGGTGCGCCGCACAGTCACGACGAGCATGACTTAGCTCCGCCGTCGGACGGTGTTCGGGAGATCACACCTGTGGCTACTCCGGCCCTCAATCCGGAGCAGATCGCGCCGTCCGAGGACGGGTGGATAGACCCCGCCACGGAGGCCTCACACTCAGCGGCGATAGAGCCGAATATTGACTTGACCTCCAATGAGACCTGTTTTACTGGACCCTCGGATTCGTCCCCGGCCACAGGCTCCAAACCGCTTGCGTCCATGCCTATCCAATCTGATTGGGCACCGATCATGGAGTTCACCTCCGCGGATATTTTTCAGCGCTCACCCTTGGGCGATGTGCTAGACTCATTGAGGTCTCTCTCCTTGTCAGGAGACCCTTGGCCGAACTATGTCCGGCTTGAGTGGGAAGCGGACGAGGAAGAAATTCATTCCCCATCCACCACCCACTTAATAGCCACTGTCGACGACTTAACCGACATGCTTGATTTCAGCTCCGAAGACATCGACGATGAAGGAGAAGAACAGGAACCACCGCCCATAGGGCGCTGGACAGCCACCTCATCATATGATATATATATGGTGGACACCCCCAAAGAAAGCGATGGCAATAAGGCAACAGAGGATAATCCCCTCGAGAAGCAATCTAAGCACCGGCGTCATCGGCGCCGCTCTACGCCCCGCCGAAGCAAAAGCAGCGATACCGGCACAAGAGACAATAACGCTGCAGATAGTGCCGAAGACAAAGATAATCCCCTCCAGCCAGGCTTCGAGCGGGAGGATGGGCAAGCTAGCCCTAAGGAACAGGCGACAGGCGGAGAATCAGAGGATGACAATTACATGCCCCTCTCCGAAGACAAGGTGAGCCTCGGCGACGAAGAATTTATCGTGCCTGAGGATCCCGTCGAGCAGGAGCACTTCAAGCGCCGGCTTATAGCCACAGCAAAAAGCCTGAAGAAAAAGCAGCAGCAGCTTCAAGCTAATCAATATCTGCTAGAGGATAGATGGACCGAGGTCCTGGCAGCCGAGGAATACGAACTCGAATGCCCAACCAAAAGTTACCCAAAGCGCAGGTTGCTACCCCAACTCGAGGAGGAAGCATTAAAGCCTACACTACCAGCATATGATGCGGCTGACCGGCCACCTCGTGGCCGAGACAAAACGGCATATCAGCCCGAAGTCCAGCCCGCACCCCGTCGCCAGTCAAACAAAAACACCAAGGCCCGGAGCAACACTCAGGACCTGCGAGACGTATTGGAAAACAAAGCAGGACATACAAGATCGATCTACGGATCACGGGGGCGCGCCCCAACGCGTGACGACGACCGTCACGCCGGATATACTAAAAGCAAATCCAGCTGGGCCGAATACAGCAGACAAGACTCGTATGAACTGCGTCGTGACATAGCCCAGCACAGAGGCGCCGCACACCCCTAATGCTTCATTGACGAAGTAATGGATCACGAATTCCCAGAAGGGTTTAAACCCGCAAACATTGAATCATATGATGGTACAACAGACCCCGCGGTATGGATTGAAGATTTCCTCCTCCACATCCACATGGCCCGCGGTGACGATCTACATGCCATCAAGTACCTCCCACTAAAACTCAAAGGACCGGCTCGGCATTGGCTGAATAGCCAGCCGGCAAACTCCATTGGCAGTTGGGAGAACTTGGAAGACGCATTCCTTGACAACTTCCAGGGCACTTATGTGCGACCACCGGATGCTGATAACTTGAGTCACATAACCCAACAGCCCGGGGAGTCAGCCCGGAAATTCTGGACTCGGTTCCTAACTAAAAAGAACCAAATTATCGACTGTCCGGATGCCAAGGCCTTAGCGGCATTTAAGCATAACATCCGTGACGAGTGGCTTGCCCGACACCTCGGCCAAGAGAAGCCGAAGTCCATGGCAGCCCTCACGACACTCATGACCCGCTTTTGTGCGGGCGAGGACAGCTGGCTGGCTCGCAGCAACAGCACATCAAGAAATCCTGGCAATTCAGATGCCAGAGATAGCAACGGCAAGCCACGTCGCAACAGACACAAACACCGCAACAACGGCGACAACACCGAAGACACGGCAGTCAATGCCGGATTCAGTGGCTCTTAATCCGGTCAGCGGAAAAAGCCGTTCAAAAGAAGCAATCTAGGCCCGTCCAGTTTGGACCGCATACTCGATCGCTCGTGTCAAATTCACGGCACCCCCGATAAACCAGCCAACCACACCAACAGAGAATGCTGGGTGTTCAAATAGGCCGGCAAGTTGAATACCGAAAACAAGGAAAAGGGGCTGCATAGCGACGACGATGAGGAGCCCCGGCAGCCGAACACAGGAGGACAGAAGAAATTTCCTCCCCAAGTAAAAATGGTGAACATGATATACGCAACCCATATTCCCAAGCGGGAACGGAAGCGTGCACTAAGGGACGTCTATGCGATGGAGCCAGTCGCCCCAAAGTTCAATCCATGGTCTTCTTGTCCGATCACTTTTGATTGCATGGACCACCCCACCAGTATCCGTCATGGCGGTTCTGCCGCATTGGTCCTTGACCCCATCATTGACGGATTTCACCTCACTCGAGTCCTTATGGACGATGGCAGCAGCCTGAACCTGCTCTATCAGGATACAGTGCGCAAAATGGGTATAGACCCCTCGAGGATCAAACCCACAAAAACCACCTTTAAAGGTGTCATACTAGGTGTAGAGGCCTGTTGCACGGGCTCAATCACACCGGAAGTGGTCTTCGGATCTCCGGACAACTTCCGAAGCGAGGAGTTAATCTTTGATATCGTCCCGTTCCGCAGTGGCTATCACGCACTGCTCGGACGAACCGCATTCGCCAGATTCAATGCGGTACCGCATTATGCATACCTCAAGCTCAAAATGCCAGGACCTCGCGGGGTTATAACAGTTAATGGAAACACAGAACGCTCGCTCCGTACGGAAGAGCACACTGCGGCCCTCGCGGCAGAAGTGCAAAGCAGCCTTCCGAGACAAACCGCCAATTCGGCGAAAAAGCCCATGGACACCTTCAAGCGAGTCCGGAATACCCTGCAACAGGATCGCCTGTCACGTTCAGAGCTCGCCTAGCAATTCGGCCTCCGTCCTAGTCCCAGTCAAGCGGCGAAATTTGCGCCGCGCGTACATAATTACGTACTCAAGATACCATGGGCATAGGCGGAGGCACGTCTATGGCACCGCCCACAATGCGGCTCAACCGCCTCAGGACCTGTATATCTTTAACATTTTCTTCCTTTCAGGCCCCTATTCTCTGAAGGCCCTCTCCGATCGCCTGATTATCGGACCCATCACGGGAAGGAAACACCAAGGAAGCAAGAAGCTTTGACGTACAAGGGAATCCCCAGGTGGTCTCTGATAACGATTGCTATACCTATTTTACATACCCACACGCAGCTTGCCCTTGGATAGGACATGTCAAATAGTCCTATTTTTACTTATTGCACTACTTGTATACATACGTTTTGACGTATCATTTAAATAACAATGTACAACATTAGCTCATTATTGCATTCCTTCATGTTTTTCCCTTGTCTACTTATTTACGACAAATTGCACCCGTACATTCTAATACGTCCAGTGCGCCAGGGGCTTCAGTGTACACCATAACACGGCAAGAAAAGTCCGAACACTTTCGACAGTGCGGCACCCCGAACTTATAGCATTATATGCATCAGCTCTGAATCATGTCTTGGGTCAATAGTTGGGTTTGCCCAGCTCCCATGTTTTGGTACCTTACGTTCCGCTATATCGACTAAGGTAGCACTGGGAGAACTACTGCAATTGTGTCCCAGTTCTTCCGGACGAGCACCTCAGTAGAGAAAGCCGAAAACTGACTGTCATGATGCGGCGAGAGCTGGTCGCTGTTCGAGAGGTCTCAAATCCTTAGATTTTTTCCGCTTCGGGCGAGGAGTCGGCCTTGTCCGATTTAGGCTTACATAGTGCCCCAAGTTCGGCCTTCCGAATACTAGGGGCTTCACCAAAATTTAAAAGTGTAGACTTCTATGGCTAAGTGAGAGTGATAAAGCTTTATAGTCTGATTGCCTAGTTCGCTGCGCTAAACACCTCCTTAAAGGACCAAAGTTTCGGATAAAGAGTGTTTAAGATATATCCCGAACACCTCAGTACTAGTTACATGGGGGCAGAAGCCGACGACTAGCCAACTCTCAGATTTTATAAACGGCCGCACAGAAGGTAATATGTTAAATCAACAAGCGTTATATAGCGCACATGAACTCATTTTCATATTATAGGATCACATGAGTACTTTCATTCAAATATTACATCCTTAGCACATTCCTCCGCCACAAGGCGAGCACCCTTCAGGACACTGTCATAATACTTTTCGGGGTGGCGATGCTCCTTGCCCTCCGGCGGCCCCTCCTTCACCAGCTTCTCGGCGTCCATCTACGCCCAGTGCACTTTCGCACGGGCAAACGCCCTGCGCGCACCTTCAATGCATACAGACCGCTTTATGACTTCAAACCGTGGGCAGGCATTCACAAGCCGCTTTACCAGGCCGAAGTAGCTGCCAGGCAGGGGCTCGCCAAGCCACATCCGGACTATGAGACCCTTCATGGCCAGTTCGGCCGCCTTGTGAAGCTCGACCAGTTGCTTCAACTAGTCGCTCAAGGGCATCGGATGTTCGGTCCCAGTATACTGAGACCAGAACAACTTCTCCGTCGAGCTCCCTTCCTCGGCCCGGTAGAACTCCGCGGCATCCGATACGCTGCTGGGTAGATCTGCGAACGCTCCTAGAGAGCTCCAAATTCGGGTAAGTAAAAGGAAAGTTTCCTTCACATGCTTGCTTTGCATAATGAATGCCTTACCCGCCGCTATCTTCTTGACCGCCTGAATCTCCTGGAGGGCCTTTTGGGCTTCGGCCTTGGCATTTTGTGCGTTCTCGAGGGCCTTCGCAAGCTCGGACCCTTGCGTCTTAGAGTCGCGCTCCAAGGACTCGTATTTCTTGACAAAATCCTGGAGCTCTTATTGAACCTCGCCGACTCGGGCCTCTTGCTTCTCGTGCTTGGTGCGCTCCTTGGCCGCTTCGTCTTCAGCCTCGGACAGCGCCTTCTTCAGGGCCGCCACTTCGGTCGTGGCCCCTAGCAAAATTCATGACGATCCTATGATCTAACAATCACCTTCCTTTTTCTTTATCAATATACAGACGGGGTATCACTTACCTTTGTTCTCTTCGAGCTGCCTCTTGGTAAGGCCGAGCTCTTCCTCGGACCGCTCAAGGTCCCGCTTCAGTGCGGTACCTCCGCAGTACAAGCGGCAGCGGCCAGCAGCGAAGCCTGCTTATTCACATAGACATATTCTGATTAGAGTCCTGTGATTATTATTTGATCCTCTGTTCGGCCTTTCTTTGAGAACACCAAACAGAGAATCAGGGGCTACAGTCTATGCTGTAACATTTTCTCATAATTTGATTACTTACCTCAAAGCCTATTAGGAGGCTGGCACAGGCTTCAGTCAGTCCGCTTTTGGCGGACCGAACTTTCTCGACCACCGCACTCATGATAGTGCGGTGCTCTTCGTCAATGGAAGCGCCGTGAAGTGCTTCCAGCAAGTTGTCTGATGCCTCTGGATGGACAAAGGCCATCGGCACAGACGGCTCGCCCCCCTTAGCAAGGGGTCGCCTGACAGAGTCTGAAACCACTGGAGGTTCCGGCGCAGTATTCGGCCGGGGGCCAAACTTGCTGCCCCCATCATTAGAGCCCATGGGAGTCTTGCCCCCCATGCGCCCAGCATCTGGGATGTCGCCTTGGGGCGCCTCCACAACTATCTCCCCTTGGTTCAGTGCCCTTTGAGACAACACCTTGACGTCGTCCGTAGGGCGGGGGGAGGTGGCGGTCGGGAGTGAATCGCTGTTCATCACCGACTGGCCCAAAGACTCATCCGAAGAGGATACGTCGATATGGGCTTTGGATGCACTGCATGATCATGTTTGGCATGATAAGAAGCAGTAAAAAACATACTAGAACTATTATGGTATCCGAATACTTATGACTTCGCCAGGGGCTTGTCCCTGGGCAACCACTCCTCGTCGCTGTAAGCGGCTGTTGTGGAGTAGTCCGGAAGGAGGGTCCTTCCCTTCTTGGACCCTTCGGCCTCCCCAGATGGGGCGGCCTTCCTTTTCTTGTCTCCCCCGGCTGGGGGGGACTTTCCTCTTCCTCCTCCTCGTTTTCGTGGGAGGAGGGCGCCTCGGTGTTATCGGACGATGAGTCCGATACAACCTTGCGCCGGAGACCTTTCCTGGTCCCCGCGGCCTTCTTCTTGGCCTTCTTCTCCGGCGCCTCATAGGGTGCTGGAACCAGCACCTCCGTTAAGAGAGCCTCTGCTGGATCTTCGGGCAATGGGGTCGGACAATCGATCCGCTCCGTTGTCACTACCCAGTCCTGTTAACATGGCGCGGAGGCTCAGATCCCTCACATGATTATACTGGGGAAAGGAACATCTTATGAGATATAAAGAGCTTACCGGATTGGCAGGGCGCTTTGCGCTGAGTCCGCGATCCTCGGTAAGGGGAGGATGTACCTCGGCGGCCTTGAACAGCACCTTCCAGACGTCTTGGTGCGTCGTGTCGAAGAGCTCTCGCAGCATCTGGTGCTTGGCCGGGTCGAACTCCCACATATTGAATGCCCGTCTTTGACACGGAAGGATCCGGCGGAAGAGCATGACCTGGACCACGTTGACAAGCTTGATTTTCTTGCTTATCATGTTTTTAACACAGTTCTGGAGTCCGGTCAGCTCCACCGATGAACCCCAGGATAGGCCCTTCTCTTTCCAGGAGGTGAGCCGCATGGGATGCCGGATCAAAATTCGGGGGCAGCCACCCAGTTGGTGTCGCGCGGCTCGGTGATGTAGAACCACCCCGATTGCCACCCCTTCACGGTCTCCACATAGGAGCCTTCGAGCCAGGTGATGTTGGGCATTTTGCCCAGCATGGTGCCTCCGCACTCCGCTTGCTGGCTGACCACCACCTTCGGTTTCACGTTGAAGGTCTTCAGCCACAGGCCGAAGTGGGGCTTGATGCAGAGGAAGGCCTCGCACACGACGATAAACGCCGAGATGTTGAGGATGAAATTGGGGGCCAGATCATGGAAGTCCAGCCCGTAGTAGAACATGAGCCCGCGGACAAATGGGTGGAGGGGAAATCCCAGCCCGCGGACAAAGTGGGTGAGGAATACAACCCTCTCATGGGGTTCTGGAGTAGGGATGATCTGCCCCGCGTCTGGGAGCCGGTGCGCAATGTCTGCGGCCAGATATCCGGCTTCCCGGAGCTTCATAATGTTCTCCTCCGTAACGGAGGAGACCATCCACTTGCCTCCCACTCCGGACATGTTTGGAATGGCTTTACGGAGAAAAGGAGAACTTGGGCGCTGGAGCTCGAGTGCGTGAGAATGGATGGGCAGGGGAAGAAGAAGGCGTCGGTGAAAAGAGGAGTCCTTGTCCCTTTATAAAGGCAGTAGAAACTGTGCGCCTCCCTACTTGTCCCATAAAATCGCTTATTCCCCAAGCGCCGCGATTGATGGCGCGGTTGGGTTACCCACACCCGTATTGATGAGAATCCTGTGATAAGGGGACACGATCTCTGCTTCGACAAGACGTGCCAAGAAAACCGCCTCGCAATATGTGCAGTAGCTGGTTGAGAAAACGGTTCAAATAATGACCAGGCTGTGGCATGATGTCATGCTATGAAATTTGTCAGCAGATTAGATTTGTGGGATATTGTACTCTCTACGGTGGTATGTGGAATTTGTTTTGCAGAGCCGAACACGATCCTTGTACTCAAGATCTTCTATGGAGTATTCGGAGGAGGAACCCGCCTTGCAATGCCGAAGACAATCTGCGCGTCGGGCTCATCGTCATTGAAGCCTGGTTCACGGGCTACTGAGGGAGTCCTAGATTAGGGGGCCCTCGGACAGCCGGACTATATACTTTGGCCGGACTGTTGGACTATGAAGATACAAGATTGAAGACTTCGTCTCGTGTCCGGGTGGGACTCTCCTTTGCGTGGAAGGCAAGCTTGGCAATTCGGATATGTAGATCTCCTCCGGTGTAACCGACTCTGTGTAACCCTAGCCCCCTCCGGTGTCTATATAAACCGGAGGGTTTAGTCCATAGGACGACAACAATCATAATCATAGGCTAGCTTCTAGGGTTTAGCCTCTACGATCTCGTGGTAGATCAACTCTTGTAATACTCATATCATGAAGATCAATCAAGCAGGAAGTAGGGTATTACCTCCATCGAGAGGGCCCGAACCTGGGTAAACATTGTGTCCCCCGCCTCCTGTTACCATCTGCCTTAGACGCACAGTTCGGGAACCCCTACCCGAGATCCGCCGGTTTTGACACCGACAGCCACGGTGATGCGCGGGCGGCCGCCGGAGGCCGAAGCGATGCAGAAGCAGCAGTGGAAGCGGCGACGGGGCTCGCCAGGAGGGGCGCGGGCGCGCGGATGGGTGAGCCTGCGCGCACTACAGATGCAGTGGCGGCCGACGGGGACGAGGTGGGGCGGCTATGTGGCGGAGCAGAGCAGAGGAACGGCGGCACGACAGTGGGGGCGCGAGCGGTGCGGTGAGCGCGGGCCGCGGCGAGGTAGGGTAGTGCGGGGGAGGTGAGCCGGGGCGACGAGTGGCGGGGCCGTAGGTACTGTGCAGGGGGCGATGCAGGCGCGAGGGAGCGGGACGGCCCGTGGGCGCGGCGCGGAGCCGAGGCGGAGGAGGGAATGGTGAACGTGCGCGCAGGGTGCGTGCGGCGTGCACGCGGTGGAGCAAGGCAGCTCGGCCGCGGGAAGCGGGCTCGGCGGGCACGGCGCGTCAAAGCAGCAGCAGCTCAAGGAGCAGTGCGTGGTCGAGGCGTGCATGCGCGCTGGTGCGGACGGTGGCCGCGTGGCGCTAGCGGGGGAGCGGGAGCAGAGAGGGGGCATCTGTGCTCGGTCGACGGGCGAGCGAGGCGCGGCGTTCGGGGCGCGACTCGGCGCGCGTATGGGGCGGTGTGCGCGTGTGTGCTGTGGACGGCGCCGGCGACAGAGGGGCAGGAAGGGAGCTCACGGCGATGCGTAGGGACAATGGCAGCGGGGCGCGGGGAGGATGACGGGGACGAGATCAACGGGGAGGCAGTCCGGCGGGGAAGGCTCGGCGAGGTCTTCGGGCGGCGACAGCGTGGTTCGATCCGGGAGGCATCCTGGACGGGGGGTTCGTTCCCCCGATCCAGATCTGGATCGGGGAGGGGGAAAACATGGGGAGCGAGTGGGGGGAAGTGGGGTGTCGGTCGATCTAGGTCAAGGGGGGAGTGGGGTTATGGGGGCACCGGCTGGGCCGGCCTGGCTTGCCCAGTGGCCAGCTGGGCCGAGGCCCAGCGGGGGGGTCTTTGTTTTATTTTTGTTCTTCTGTTTTGTATTTCCTTTTTCTTTTATTTATTTTCCCTTTACTGTTTTAATTACTTTAGAACACCTTAGCACTTTCTAAACATGTGTCTTCTTCACAACCATTACCTATGTAATATTTGGCACTAACCGAACATTTTTGTTTAAATGTTTGGAAACTTTTGTTGGTTGCCATATTTTGAATTTGAATTTTGAACCGATTTTGAACTAACGAGAGATTAGCAATAGTAACGGAGGTGACTTGGCATCATTAGCAGAGTTTTACTGTAGCCTAATTATCCGGGCGTTACAAATCTCCTCCACTACAAGAAATCTCGTCCCGAGATTTAGGAGGTAGAAGGAAACATTGCGGGGTATTCATCACGTAGGCGATCCTCGCGTTCCCAAGTGGCTTCATCTTCAGAATGGTGCGACCACTGGACCTTGAGGAACTTGATCGCCTTCTGACGTGTTCGGCGTTCAGCTTGGTCAAGAATGCGGACCGGATGCTCTTTATAGGAGAGGTCCTGTTGCAATTTGAGCACTTCATGATCCACTGCTCGGATTGGGTCCTTGAAACAACGGCGGAGCTGTGACACGTGGAACACATTGTGAACCTGAGAAAGGTTCGGCGGAAGCTCCAGTTGATATGCCACTTTTCCATTCCTTTCAAGAATAGGGAATGGACCAATATAGCGAGGAGCTAGCTTGCCCTTGATCCCGAAGCGGTGAGCAACCTTCATTGGTGTAACTCAAAGATAAGCCTTTTCGCCAGGTTGATAGACCATATCTTTATGTTTACGGTCATACTGACTCTTCTGACGCGACTGAGCAGTCTTGAGATTCTCGCGAATAATGCGGACTTGTTCTTCGGCATGTTGGATAATATCCGGACCAAAGAGTGGACGTTCCCCGGTTTCTGACCAATTCAGAGGGGTTCGGCACTTTCGTCCATATAATACTTTGAAGGGGGCCATCTTTAGACTAGCTTGATAGCTATTGTTATAAGAGAACTCAGCATACGGGAGAGATTCCTCCCATTTCTTGCCGAAGGAAATAACACAAGCTCAAAGCATGTCTTCGAGAACTTGGTTGACACATTCAACTTGCCCTTGCGACTGAGGATGAAATGCAGTACTAAAAGATAAGTGAGTCCCCATAGCTTCTTGGAAACTTGCCCAGAATCTTGAAGTGAATAAGTTGCCATGGTCCGAACTGATAACCAGTGGAATACCGTGAAGTGAAACAATTCTGGACATATAGAGGGTTGCAAGCTGACTAGCAGTTATCGTTTCTTTGACCGCCAGAAAATGTGCAACCTTAGAAAGCCGGTCAATGACGACAAGAATAGCATCATTACCTTTCTGTGATTTGGGAAATCCAGTGACGAAGTCCATCTCGACATGGTCCCATTTCCATTCAGGAATAGAGATAGGTTGCAGAGTTCCAGCAGGCCTTTGATGTTCTGCTTTGATACGACGGCAAACGTCACATTCAGCAACATAGCGAGCAATGTCTTGCTTCATATTTGAGCACCAGAATCTTTGAAGAATGTTTTGGTACATCTTTGTACTACCCGGATGAATAGACAAAGGTGTATCATGAGCTTCTTTCATAACCATCTGTGTCATATCCAGGTTTTTCCCTGAACATGGCACCACTAGGCGGCCCTTGAAGTACAAGGTGCCATCATCAGCAACAGTGAAGAATGAGGGCTTTCCTTCTGCGAGGTAGCGCTTAATCTTGTGGGCTTGAGAGTCATATCCCTGAAGTCTCTTGATGGAGTCCAAAAGATCTGGTTCGACAGCCAGGGTATTGACGGAACCCTGGGTAACAACACGGAGGTTCATCTTGCGAAACTCCTTAGGAGGGGGAGCGAGTGCACCCGGAGGAACGATATGGAGGTTCAGCTTTCTGAATTCTTCAACAAGCGAGGGCTGAACTTTGTGAACCTGGAGGTGGTTCCAGTAAGACTTGCGGCTCAAGGCATCAGCCATTACATTAGCCTTGCCTGGTGTATAGGAAATACCCAAGTCAAAGTCTGCAACAATCTCCATCCATCTCTGCTGACGGAGGTTCAGGTCTGGCTGAGTAAACAGATACTTCAGACTTTGGTGGTCGGTGAAGATCTCGCAACGATTACCGAGAAGGTAATGTCGCCACTGTTTTAGCATGAATGACAGCAGCAAGCTCGAGGTCGTGAACTGGGTAGTTCTCTTCGTGAGGGCGCAATTGCTGAGAGGCATAAGCAATCACTTTGCGGTCTTGCATTAGGACACAGCCTAATCCTTGACGGGAAGCGTCACAGTAAATGACGAAGTCCTTCTTAGTATCAGGTGGAGCTAGCACTAGGGCAGAAGTCAACTTGTCTTTGAGTGCCTGGAAACTTTCCTGACATTTGTCTGTCCATTGGAACTTGACGCCCTTATGCAACAGGTTAGTCAGAGGCCTGGCGATCTAGGAGAAGTTCTCGACGAATCGACGGCAATAGCTGGCGAGACCGAGAAAACTTCTGACTTGCTTAACGTTCTTCGGAGGAGTCCAACCAAGAATAGTCTGGACTCGTTCAGGGTTGACGGCAATACCATCCTTAGAGATGACATGCCCAAGATAGGTTACTTCGGGTAGCCAGAATTCACATTTGGAGAACTTGGCATATAGCTGATGCTCTCGTAGCTTTTCCAGCACAAGACGAAGATGTTCAGCATGTTCTTCTTCGTTCTTGGAAAATACCAGGATATCATCCAGATAAACCACGACAAACTTGTCGAGGTAATCCATGAATATATAGTTATCAGACGAGAGAAGGTGGCTGGAGCATTGGTTAAGCCGAATGACATGACAGTGTACTCGTATGAACCATATCGAGTCACGAAGGAGGTCTTTTGGATATCCTCTTCACGAACACGGATCTGGTGGTAACCCAACCTCAAGTCGAGTTTAGAGAACACTGACGAACCAGCCAGTTGATCATACAGATCATTGATCCGAGGAAGAGGATTTATTCTGAATGGTAGCTTGGTTTATAGGACGGTAGTCTTGGACTAATCGGTTTGTCCCATCCTTCTTCTTGACAAAGAGAGAAGGTGCTCCCCAAGGAAAGCAACTTGGGCGGATGAAACCTTTCCGAAGAGATTTGTCGATTTCCTCCTTAAGCTCAAGGAGTTCATGCGGCGGCATCTTGTAGGGCCGCTTGGCATGGGAATGGTGCCTGGTTTCAAGTCGATGATGAATTCGACAGCTCTAGCAGGGGGAATCCCTGGAAGTTCTTCAGGAAAGACGTCGAGGAATTCACGCATGACGGGGATGTTTTCAATGCCCTCGAGTGGTGCAGCGTTCAGTGCATTCAACGCATAGAGCCTTGCCTCGGCATTCTGAACCAGACGAGCATTGTAGCTTATTATTTCATCGGAAGGGTGTAGCAGATGGACGGTCTTAGTGGCGCAAACTATAGAAGTAGTATGCGCTTTCAACCAATCCATTCCCAGAATGAGATCAATGCTACAGGACTTCAGTACGATGGGAGAGACAAGGAATTCCAATCCTTCAATTTCAACGGGAACGTCATGACTGACCATAGAGGTTTGACATTGGCCCGCAGGGGTGTGTACCACTAGTGGAGTGTTCATATCTTCGTATTTAATGCCATGCATGAATGCAAATTCTGCTGATATGAATGAATGTGATGCTCCTATATCAAATAAAACGGACGCTGGTACTGAATTTACGAGAAGAGTACCCATCACGGTAGCAGGCTGGTCTTGAGCTTCGTTGAGATCAATGTGGTTGGCATGAACACGCCAAAAGACTTGGCATTGTTGTTGCGGGGCTGGTTGCTTCTACGGCCAGCTGCGGGAAGGTCCAGTTGATTCTGGTTCTGATTGCAGTCCCTGGCACGGTGACCTGGTTGACCACACTTGTAACACAGACCATTATTGGGAGTGGGAACAGGAGCTTGGGGTGGTGGAGCTGGAAGCCTTGGCTGCCTAGATGGTGGAGGAGGCAGATGAGGTGCGGCATAGGTCTGCCTTGGGGCAAGTGCATGTGGACGGTACATGCTGTTCGGGATCCATATCTTACGCTTCTGCGAGGGCGGACCCGAAGATGAGCCCATGTCACGGTTGCGCCTGTGAGAGCTCTGGTGTTCCTGCAGACCAGTTTCGACATTGATGGCCTTGTTCCCAGGGTGGCAAAATCAGTAAAGTCATGCACTAGTAGTGCGAGTTTGATGTCAGCTTGAAGGCCGTCACGAAACTTCTCCTGTCTACGAGCATCAGTTGCAATGTCATCTTCAGCATAGCGGGACAAGTCCAGAAACTCCCGCTGATAAGCTTCGACAGTTTTGTTGCCTTGGGTGAGGTTGCGGAACTCACGCTTCTTCCGGTCCATGACTCCTTGAGGAATGAAGCGGGCACAGAAAGCGGCTTGGAAATCTGGCCAGGTGATGATTGTTCCAGCTGGCAGAGTACGCCTGTGGCTGTCCCACCATTGAGCTGCGGGTCCCTTCAGAAAGAAGGAAGCAAAGGTGACATAGCGGGCAGGGGCTACATCAGCAGACTCCATCTCATAGGTGATGTCACGGAGCCAGTCATCAGCATCCAGCGGCTGAGTTGAGCTGCGGTACACAATTGGGTTGAGGCGCATGAAATCCTGCAGAGTCACTTGGGCTGGCTGCTGGTTCATATTGGGGCGAGGGAACTGAGCCATCATATTCTCCATGAACTGGCGATTCATCTCAAGCTGTTGGATCATACCAGCCATGTACTCAGGCGGGGGTGGGCGTTGCCACCATGACCACGACCACCTGATCTAACCATCCTGCTAATATATAACAGGGGTAGTTCAGCATTGGGAAATTTACAAAGACAAGAATCATTCATGATAAAACATGCATAATAAAAGGAGCACGATAGATACTACATAGTAGTCGGCATATCTTACAAAAGGGATCATGCATAGAGTTCGGTACATAGAGTTCAGTACATAGACTAAAGACATCATAGGCGGCACGCAGGCTTGCAACGAAGGCACCTAATACTAACAAGCAAGCCTACATCAGTCCCAGGAGGAACTGTGGAGGTAGGTGTAGCCTGAAAGCTGGTAGTGTCGCATCGGGAACTCCACGTCAGCAACCTGGGGTCCGCGGATACTCTGGTGCAGAACCCAACACTCAGGTGGCAGAAGAGGACCAAGTGGGGGAGAGTAGCCTCCCACATCTGGCCACCCGGCACCCTGGGGCATCACGGTCCTGGCTGGGTAGATCGCAGAACGGGGCAACTCTGTAGATCGGACAAAGGGGTGCACCAGCGTCAGAGCACGGTAAAGGTGCTGACGGGTGGTGTACAACTCATGGCAAAGAGCTCGGTTAGCTCGATCCAGCCCATCAGCATGCAGAACCAAGTTCTGATGGTAGAAGGGCTCTCGGGTGACAGTGGAGTAGGCAGCAGTGTAGTATCCCTCCGCACCAACATCGGATGCGATAGCAATGTGCCTGAAAGGGGAGGTGTCCAACTCCCGATACTCTCCACGAAGACGTGTCAGAGCAGCATAAGCAGCATCGTGGACTGCCATATCGATGGTCACTCCAACACCATGAGCAGTGTGCGGCACAGTAGTGGAGTCATACTCCAGAGAGTAGAGGTGGACGATGGCACGGTACAGCTCCTGGTTAAAGTTCTGGTACTCCTCGTAGATGGTGTACTCAGGGTGCTAGCGATAACCCAGATAGGTCATCATCTCGGCTAGCACAACAGGTGATCCCGAGGCACCAATGGCCCTCGTGTGGCGCACAACCTGCCTCGTGGGTTCCATCTGAAAGCAAAGATGTTTCAAAGGAGTCAAATGACAGTGTGGGTATTGTTCAAAATACTATTCTAAGGAATAACTATGGCTTATCCAACTTTGGGGTGAATATGGTCACGGGATCCTAGTGTTAGAGTTAGCAAATTCGTTTACCCCGAGTAGAAGAGAGTTCAGAGTCCCAGAATAAAGATCGAGGAGTAAAAGATCCTAGTACCACCCAATGGTGACGTGGGCCCGTAAGACACACAGCCATGTTAGTAAAAAGTTTTGCAATGTCTAGACTCGACTTCGGCCAAGGAGTGTGGAAGGGGGATTCCTACAGGCAATCGGCTCTGATACCAACTTGTGACGCCCCCCGATTCAATCGTACACTAATCATACACGCAAACATGTACGATCAAGATCAGGGACTCATGGGAAGATATCACAACACAACTCCAAAAAGTAAAATAAGTCATACAAGCATCATAATACAAGCCAGGGGCCTCGAGGGCTCAAATACAAGTGCTCGATCATAGACGAGTCAGCGAAAGCAACAATATCTGAGTACAGACATAAGTAACAAGTCTGCCTTAAGAAGGCTAGCACAAACTGGGATACAGATCGAAAGAGGCGCAGGCCTCCTGCCTGGGATCCTCCTAAACTACTCCTGGTCGTCGTCTGTGGCCTGCACGTAGTAGTAGGCACCTCCGTTGTAGTAGGAGTCGTCGTCGATGGTGGCGTCTGGCTCCTGGGCTCCAGCATCTGGTTGCGACAACCAGAGAGAAAGGAAAGGGGGAAAGGGGGGGCAAAGCAACCTTGAGTACTCATCCAAAGTACTCGCAAGCAAGGATCTACACTACATATGCATGGATATATGTGTAAAGGGGCAATATCAATGGACTGAACTGTAGAATGCCAGAATAAGAGGGGGATAGCTAATCCTATCGAAGACTACGCTTCTGGCAGCTTCCATCTTGCAGCATGTAGAAGAGAGTAGATGGTAAGTTTAGCAAGTATCATCGTATAGCATGCTCCTACCCGAGATCCTCTCCTCGTCGCCCTGTTAGAGAGCGACCATCGGGTTGTATCTGGCACTTGGAAGGGTGTGTTTTACTAAGTATCCGGTTCTAGTTGTCATAAGGTCAAGGTACAACTCCAAGTCGTCCTGTTACCGAAGATCACGGCTATTCGAATAGATAAACTTCCCTGCAGGGGTGCACCACATTACCCAACACGCTCGATCCCCTTTGGCCGGACACACTTTCCTGGGTCATGCCCGTCCTCGGAAGATCAACAAGTCGCAGCCCCACCTAGGCACAACAGAGAGGTCAGCACGCCGGTCTAAATCCTATGCGCGCAGGGGTCTGGGCCCATCGCCCATTGCACACTTGGACATTGCGAACGCGGCCGGAAGCAGACCTAGCCCCCTTAATAAAAGGGCAGGCTTACGGTCCAATCCGGCGCGCGCCGCTCAGTCGCTGACGTCACGAAGGCTTCGGCTGATACCACGACGTCGAGTGCCCATAATTGTTCCCGCGTAGTTGGTTAGTGCGTATAGGCCAGTGGCCAGACTCAGATCAAATACCAAGAACTCGTTAAACGTGTTATTTTAAAGTAACCACGAACGCCGACCAGGGCCAGGCCCACCTCTCGCCTAGGTGGTCTCAACCTGCCCTGTCGCTCCGCCACAAAGATCCACCCGCGGGTACTCTATGAGCCGACCCGACTTTAGTCACCACAGGTATCATATATAGTATATAAGTATATACCCGTGATCACCTCCCGAGTGATCACGGCCCGATAGTATAGCAAGGCAGGCGGACAAGAATGTAGGGCCATAGATGGAATACTAGCATCCTATCTAAGCAGGTAGGATTGCAGGTAAAGGTAACAACAGTAGTAGCAAGGACAGGCTATGCATCAGGATAGGATTAACGAAAAACAGTAACATGCTACACTACTCTAATGCAAGCAGTAGAGAGTAGAATAGGCGATATCTGGTGATCATGGGGGGGCTTGCCTGGAAGCTCAGCCGAGAAGGAGGGGTCGTCAACACTGTAGTCATACTGGGTAGCAGCGGCGTCGGTCTCGGTGTCTAGCGAGAGAAGAGGGGGAAGAAACAATAAATACAATGCAAACAAATGCATGACGATGCATGACATGACAAAGCTTGATGCTAGGTGTGCCCAATCGCGGTAGTAGGTGATACCGGCGAAGGGGGGAAACATCCGGGAAAGTATTCCCGGTGTTTCGCGTTTTCGGACAGATGAACCGGAGGAGGAAAGTTGCGTGTTTGCTATGTTAGGGATGTGTGGCGGACGAACGGGCTGCGTATCCGGATTTGTCTCGTCGTTCTGAGCAACTTTCATGTACAAAGTATTTTCATCCGAGTTACGGATTATTTTATATTGATTTTTAAAGTTTTAAATCATTTTCTAAATTATTTTTAATTATTTTAACTCAACATTATCCAGAATAGTGTATGCTGATGTCAGCATGACGTCAACAGTCAACTGTGACCGTTGACCGGTCAAACTGACTCATGAGGCCCGCTGGTCATTGACTGCTCCTAATTAACATATGATTAAGGTTAATCAACAGGTCAATTAAATGTAATTAGTTACTAAACAGAATTCGTTAAGTTAATTAATTAATTTTATTATATATATTTATTATTATTATTATTTTAAATCTTTTCTTTTCTTTTTTAACAGGGGCGTGGGGGCCCCACTGGGCAGTGGCCCATAGGGCCAAACCGGGTGCGGGCGTGCGGGTACCGGGCACGGGCATGCGGGCGTGGTGGCCGGCGCCGGACAGGGCGCCCGGGGGGATGCCGGCGAGGCGCGGAGCGGTGCGGGGCCACGGTGATGAGTGGGCGGCCGCCGGAGGCCGAAGCGATGCAGAAGCAGCAGTGGAAGCGGCGACGGGGCTTGCCAGGAGGGGCGCGGGCGCGCGGATGGGTGAGCCTGCGCGCACTGCGGACGCAGTGGCGGCCGACGGGAGCGAGGTGGGGAGGCTGTGTGGCGGAGCAGAACAGAGGAACGGCGGCACGACAGTGGGAGGCGCGAGCGGTGCGGTGAGCGCGGGCCGCGGCGAGGCAGGGTAGTGCGGGGGAGGTGAGCCGGAGCGACGAGTGGTGGGGCCGCAGGCACTGTGCAGAGGGCGATGCAGGCGCGAGGGAGCGGGACGGCCCGTGGGCGCGGCACGGAGCCGAGGCGGAGGAGGCGAATGGTGAACGTGCGCGCGGGGTGCGTGCGGCGTGCACGCGGCGGAGCAAGGCAGCTCGGCCGCGGGGCGCGGGCTCGGCAGGGAGGGCGCGTCAAAGCAACAGCAGCTCGAGGAGCAGTGCGTGGTCGAGGCGTGCATGCGCGCCGGTGCGGACAGTGGCCGCGTGGCGCTAGCGGGGGGAGCGGGAGCAGCCGTGCTCGGTCGACGGGCGAGCGAGGCGCGCCGTTCGGGGCGTGACTCGGCGCGCGTATGGGGCGGTGTGCGCGTGCGTGCTGTGGACGGCGCCGGCGACAAAGGGGAAGGAAGGGAGCTCGCGGCGATGCGTAGGGACAATGACAGCGGGGCGCGGGGAGGATGATGGGGACGAGATCGACGGGGAGGCAGTCCGGCGGGGAAGGCTCGACGAGGTCCTCGGGCGGCGACGGCATGGTTCGATCTGGGCGGCGTCCTGGACAGGGGGGTCGTTCCCCCGATCCAGATCTAGATCAGGGAGGGGGAAACGTGGGGAGCGAGTGGGGGGAAGTGGGGTGTCGGTCGATCTAGGTCAAGGGGGGAGTGGGGTTATGGGGGCACCGGCTGGGCCAGCCTGGCTTTCCCAGTGGCCAGCTGGGCCGAGGACTAGCGGGGGGGTCTTTGTTTTATTTTGTTCTTCTGTTTTGTATTTTCTTTTTCTTTTATTTATTTGCCCTTTACTATTTTAATTACTTTAGAACACCTTAGCACTTTCTAAACATGTGTCTTCTTCACAACCATTACCTATGTAATATTTGGCACTAACCAAACATTTTTGTTTAAATATTTGGAAACTTTTGTTGGTTGCCATAATTTGAATTTGAATTTTGAACCGGTTTTGAACTAACGGGAGATTAGCAACAGTAACGGAGGTGGCTTGGCATCATTAGCAGAGTTTTACTGTAGCCTAATTATCCGGGCGTTACATTTATCCCTCTACATCATATCATCTTGCTTAAAGCCTTACTCCATTCTTATGAACTTAATACTCTAGATGTATGCTGGATAGCGGTCGATGTGTGGAGTAATAATAGTAGATGCAGGCAGGAGTCGGTCTACTTGTCACGGACGTGATGCCTATATACATGATCATACCTAGATATTCTCATAACTATGCTCAATTCTATCAATTGCTCGACAGTAATTCGTTCACCCACCGTAATACTTATGCTCTTGAGAGAAGCCACTAGTGAAACCTATGGCCCCCGGGTCTATTTTCCATCATATTAATCTCCCGTTATTTCCATTACTGTTTACTTTGATTTCTTTACTTTTACTCTTTATCATAAAAATACCAAAAATATTATCTTATCAGATCTCACTCTCGTAAGTGACCGTGAAGGGATTGACAACCCCTTTATCGCGTTGGTTGCGAGGTTCTTATTTGTTTGTGTAGGTGCAAGGGACTAGAGCGTGACCTCCTACTGGATTGATACCTTGGTTCTCAAAAACTGAGGGAAATACTTACGCTACTTTACTTCATCACCCTTTCCTCTTCAAGGGAAAACCAACGCAGTGCTCAAGAGGTAGCAAGAAGGATTTCTGGCGCCGTTGTCGGGGAGGTGTGCGCCAAGTCAAGTCAAGATTTGACTCCCAACAACAAGCCATTTTTGGCGCCGTTGCCGAGTCTACACAAGTCAAGACATACCAAGTACCCATCACAAACTCTTATCCCTCGCATTACATTATTTGCCATTTGCCTCTCGTTTTCCTCTCCCCCACTTCACCCTTGCCGTTTTATTCGCCCTCTCTTTTCCGTTCGCCCTCTTTTTTTGCTTGCTTCTTGTTTGCTCGTGTGTTGGACTGCTTGCTTGTCACGATGGCTCAAGATAATACTAAATTGTGTGACTTTGCCAATACCAACAACAATGATTTTCTTAGCACTCCGATTGCTCCTCTTACCGAAGCTGAATCTTGTGAAATTAATGCTGCTTTACTGAATCTTGTCATGAAAGATCAATTCGCCGGCCTTCCTAGTGAAGATGCCGCTACCCATCTAAATAGCTTTGTTGATTTGTGTGATATGCAAAAGAAGAAAGATGTGGATAATGATATTGTTAAATTGAAGCTATTTCCGTTTTCTCTTAGAGATCATGCTAAAACTTCGTTTTCATCTTTGCCTAAAAATAGTATTGATTCTTGGAATAAGTGCAAAGATGCTTTTATCTCTAAGTATTTTCCTCCCGCGAAAATCATCTCTCTTAGAAACGATATTATGAATTTTAAGCAACTTGATCATGAACATGTTGCACAAGCTTGGGAGAGGATGAAATTAATTATACATAATTGCCCTACACATGGTTTGAATTTATGGATGATTATACAAAAAATTTATGCCAGATTGAATTTTGCTTCTAGAAATCTTTTAGATTCGGCCGCGGGAGGCACTTTTATGGAAATCACTTTAGGAGAAGCTACTAAACTCCTAGATAATATTATGGTTAATTATTCTCAATGGGACACTGAAAGATCTACTAGTAAAAAAGTGCATGCGATAGAAGAAATTAATGTTTTGAGTGGAAAGATGGATGAACTTATGAAATTGTTTGCTAATAAGAGTGTTTCTTCTGATCCCAATGATATGCCTTTGTCTACTTTGATTGAGAATAATAATGAATCTATGGATGTGAATTTTGTTGGTAGGAATAATTTTCGTAACAACACTTATAGAGGAAATTTTAATTCTAGGCCGTATCCTAGTAATTCCCCTAATAATTATGGTAATTCCTACAACAATTCTTATGGAAATTTTAATAAGTTGCCCTCTAATTTTGAGACTAGTGTTAAAGATTTTATGAATTCGCAAAAGAATTTCAATGCCTTGCTTGAAGAAAAATTGCCTAAGATTGATGAATTGGCTAGGAACGTGGATAGAATTTCTCTTGATGTTGATTCTTTGAAACTTAGATCTATTCCACCTAAGCATGATATCAATGAGTCTCTCAAAGCCATGAGAATTTCCATTGATGAGTGCAAAGAAAGAACCGCTAGGATGCGTGCTAAGAAAGATTGCTTTGTCAAAGTGTGTTCTTCTAATTTTTATGAGAATAAAGATGAAGATCTAAAAGTTATTGATGTGTCCTCTATTAAATCTTTGTTTTGCAATATGAATCTTGATAATGATGGGACTGGAGATGAGTCAACTTTAGTTAAAAGGCGTCCCAAATATTCGGAGTTTTTAGATCTTGATGCAAAAATTGGTAAAAGTGGGATTGAAGAGGTTAAAACTTTAGATAGTAATGAACCCACTATTTTGGATTTCAAGGAATTTAATTATGATAATTGCTCTTTGATAGATTATATTTCCTTGTTGCAATCTGTGCTAAATTCTCCGCATGCTTATAGTCAAAATAAAGCTTTTACTAAACATATCGTAGATGCTTTGATGCAATCTTATGAAGAAAAACTTGAGTTGGAAGTTTCTATCCCTAGAAAGCTTTATGATGAATGGAAACCTACAATTAAAATTAACAATAATGAATGCTATGCTTTGTGTGATTTGGGTGCTAGTATTTCCACGATTCCAAAAACTTTGTGTGATTTGTTAGGTTTTCGTGAATTTGATGATTGCTCTTTAAACTTGCATCTTGCGGATTCCACTATGAAGAAACCTATGGGAAGAATTAATGATGTTCTTATTGTTGCAAATAGGAATTATGTGCCCGTAGATTTCATTGTTCTTGATATAGATTGCAATCCTTCATGTCCTATTATTCTTGGTAGACCTTTCCTTAGAACGATTGGTGCAATCATTGATATGAAGGAAGGAAATATTAGATTCTAATTTCCGTTAAGGAAAGGCATGGAACACTCCCCTAGAAATAAAATTAAATTACCATATGAATCTATTATGAGAGCCACTTATGGATTGCCTACCAAAGATGGCAATACCTAGATCTATCCTTGTTTTTATGCCTAGCTAGGGGCGTTAAACGATAGCGCTTGTTGGGAGGCAACCCAATTTTATTTTTAGTTTTTTGATTTTTGGTTCTGTTTAGGAATAAATCTTTGATCTAGCCTCTGGTTAGATTTGTTTTTGTGTTTTAATTAGTATTTGTGCCAAGTTAAACCTATAGGATCTTCTTGGATGATAGTTATTTGATCTTGCTGAAAATTCCAGAAACTTTCTGTTCACGAAACCAATTGTTAAAATTACCAGAACGTGATATAATACTGATTCCAATTGCAGCAGATCAATAAACAAATTATTTAGGTCGTCCTATTTTCACAGAATTTTTAGAGTTCCAGAAGTTTGCGTTAGTTACACATTACTACAGACTGTTCTGTTTTTGACAGATTCTGTTTTTCGTGTGTTGTTTGCTTATTTTGATGAATCTATGGCTAGTACAAGAGCTTATAAACCATAGAGAAGTTGTAATACAGTAGGTTTAACACCGATATAAATAAAGAATGAGTTCAGTACAGTACTTTGAAGTAGTATTTTGTTTTATTTCGCTAACAGAGCTCACAAGATTTTTTGTTAAGTTTTGTGTTGTGAAGTTTTCAAGTTTTGGGTAAAGATTTGATGGATTATGGAACAAGGAGTGGCAAGAGCCTAAGCTTGGGGATGCCCAAGGCACCCCAAGGTAAATCCAAGGACACCAAAAAGCCAAAGCTTGGGGATGCCCCGGAAGGCATCCCCTCTTTCGTCCTCATCCATTGGTAACTTTACTTGGAGCTATATTTTTATTCACCACATGATATGTGTTTTGCTTGGAGCATCTTCTATGATTTGAGTCTTTGTTTGTTAATTTGCAGCAATTATCCTTGTTGTACACACCTTTTGAGAGAGACACACATGATTCGGAATTTGTTAGAATACTCTATGTGCTTCACTTATATCTTTTGAGCTATATAGTTTTTGCTCTAGTGCTTCACTTATATCTTTTAGAGCACGGAGGTGGTTGTATTTTATAGAAACTATTAATATCTCTTTATTCACTTATATTATTTTGAGAGTCTTAAACAGCATGGTAATTTGCTTTAATTGTGAAATTAATCTTCCATATTGAGTTCATTGAATATCATGAGAAGTTAGATACTTGATAAGTGTTTTGAGATATAAAGGTGGTAATATTAGAGTGTGCTAGTTGAGTAATTGTGAAATTAAGAAATACTTGTGTTAAAGTTGGCAAGTCACGTAGCATGCACGTATGGTAAAAGTTGTGTAACAATTTTGACACATAGGTGTTCTTTTATTGCTTTCCTTATGAGTGGCGGTCGGGGACGAGTGATGGTCTTTTCCTACCAATCTATCCCTCTAGGGGCATGCGTAGTAGTACTTTGCTTCGAGGGCTAATAAAATTTTGCAATAAGTATATGAGTTCTTTATGACTAATGTGAGTCCATGGATTATACCCACTCTCAACCTTCCACAATTTTCTAGCCTCTATGGTACCGCGCATTGCCCTTTCTCACCTTGAGAGTTGGTGCAAACTTCGCCGGTGCATCCAAACCCCGTGATATGATACGCTCTATCACACATAAGCCTCCTTATATCTTCCTCAAAACAGCCACCATACCTACCTATCATGGCATTTCCATAACCATTCCGAGATATATTGCCATGCAATTTTCCACCGCTCCATTTATTATGACACGCTTCATCATTGTCATATTGCTTTGCATGATCATGTAGTTGACATCGTATTTTGTGGCAAAGCCACCATTCATAATTTTTTCATACATGTCACTCTTGATTCATCGCATATCCCGGTACACCGTCGGAGGCATTCACATAGAGTCATATTTTGTTCTAAGTATTGAGTTGTAATTGTTGAGTTGTAAATAATAGAAGTGTGATGATCATCATTATTAGAGCATTGTCCCATGTGAGGAAAGGATGATGGAGACTATGATTCCCCCACAAGTCGGGATGAGATTCCGGACTGAATAAAAAAAGAGGCCAAAGAAAAAAAAAAGAGAAGGCCCAAAGAAAAAAGAAAAAAAAAAAATGAGAGAAAAAGAGAGAAGGGACAATGTTACTATCCTTTTTCCACACTTGTGCTTCAAAGTAGCACCGTGATCTTCATGATAGAGAGTCTCCTATGTTGTCACTTTCATATACTAGTGGGAATTTTTCATTATAGAACTTGGCTTGTATATTCCAATGATGGGCTTCCTCAAAATACCCTAGGTCTTCGTGAGCAAGCAAGTTGGATGCACACCCACTTAGTTTCTTTTGTTGAGCTTCATATATTTATAGCTCTAGTGCATCCGTTGCATGGCAATCCCTACTCCTCTCATTGACATCAATTGATGGGCATCTCCATAGCCTATTGATTAGCCGCGTCAATGTGAGACTTTCTACCTTTTTTGTCTTCTCTCATAACCCCCATCATTATACTTTACTCCACCCATAGTGCTAAATCCATGGCTTGCGCTCATGTATTGCGTAAGAGTTGAAAAGGCTGAAGCGCGTTAAAAAGTATGAACCAATTGCTCGGCTTGTCATCGGGGTTATGCATGATGAGAACGTTTGTGTGACAATATTGAAACATGGCCTAACTATATGATTTTGTAGGGATAAGCTTTCTTTGGCTATGTTATTTTGATAAGACATAATTGCTTGGTTAGCATGTTTGAAGTACTATTGTTTTTATGTCAACATTAAACTTTTATCTTGAATCTTTCGGATCTAAATATTCATGCCACAATAAAAAGATTTACATTGAGAATTATGCTAAGAAGCATTCCACATCAAAAAATTTGTTTTTATCATTTACCTACTCGAGGACGAGCAGGAATTAAGCTTGGGGATGCTTGATACGTCTCCAACGTATCTATAATTTTTTATTGTTCCATGCTATTCTATATTCTGTTTTGGATGTTTAATGGGCTTATTTATACACGTTTATATTATTTTTCGGACTAACCTATTAACCGGAGGCCCAACCCAAATTGCTGTCTTTTTGCCTATTTCAGTGTTTCACAGAAAAAGGATATCAAACGGAGTCCAAATGGAATGAAACCTTCGGGAGCATGATTTTTGGAACAAACGTGATCCAGAGGACTTGAAGTGGACGTCAAGCAACCAACGAGGCGGCCACGAGGCAGGGGCGCGCCTACCCCCCCCCCCCCCCCAGGCGCGCCCTCCACCCTCGTGGGCCCCTCGTGGCTCCAAAGACCTACTTCTTCCTCCTATATATACCTACGTACCCCCAAACCATCAGAAGCGACCACGAAAACCTAATTCCACCGCCGCAACCTTATGTACCCGTGAGATCCCATCTTGGGGCCTTTTCCGGCGTCCTGCCGGAGGGGGCATTGATCACGGAGGGCTTCTACATCAACACCATAGCCTCTCCGATGATGTGTGAGTAGTTTACCTCAGACCTTCGGGTCCATAGTTATTAGCTAGATGGCTTCTTCTCTCTCTTTGGATCTCAATACAAAGTTCTCCTCGATTCTCTTGGAGATCTATTTGATGTAATCTTCTTTTGCGGTGTGTTGTCGAGATCCGATGAATTGTGGGTTTATGATCAAGATTATCTATGAACAATATTTGAATCTTCTCTGAATTCTTTTATGTATGATTGGTTATCTTTGCAAGTCTCTTCGAATTATCAGTTTGGTTTGGCCTACTAGATTGATCTTTCTTGCAATGGGAGAAGTGCTTAGCTTTGGGTTCAATCTTGCGGTGCTCGATCCCAGTGACAGTAGGGGAAACGACACGTATTGTATTGTTGCCATCGAGGATAAAAAGATGGGGTTTATATCATATTGCATGAGTTTATCCCTCTACATCATGTCATCTTGCTTAAAGCGTTACTCCGTTCTTATGAACTTAATACTCTAGATGCATGCTGGATAGCGGTCGATGTGTGGAGTAATAGTAGTAGATGCAGGCAGGAGTCGGTCTACTTGTCACGGACGTGATGCCTATATACATGATCATACCTAGATATTCTCATAACTATGCTCAATTCTATCAATTGCTCGACAGTAATTCGTTCACCCACCGTAATACTTATGCTCTTGAGAGAAGCCACTGGTGAAACCTATGGCCCCCAGGTCTATTTTCCATCATATTAATCTCTCGTTATTTCCATTACTTGTTTACTTTGCTTCTTTACTTTTACTCTTTATCATAAAAATACCAAAAATATTATCTTATCATCTCTATCAGATCTCACTCTCGTAAGTGACCGTGAAGGGATTGACAACCCCTTTATCGCGTTGGTTGCGAGGTTCTTATTTGTTTGTGTAGGTGCAAGGGACTAGAGCGTGAACTCCTACTGGATTGATACCTTGGTTCTCAAAAACTGAGGGAAATACTTACACTACTTTACTGCATCACCCTTTCCTCTTCAAGGGAAAACCAACGCAGTGCTCAAGAGGTAGCAAGGAGAATAAGAAGTGGAAAGACATTAAGCTTGGGGATGCTCAAGGCACCCCAAGGTAATATTCAAGGAAGACTCAAGCGCCTAAGCTTGGGGATGCCCCGGAAGGCATCCCCTCTTTCGTCTTCAAAACTATCGGTATACCATACTCGGAGCTATATTTTTATTCGTCACATGATATGTGTTTTGCTTGGAGCGTATTTTTAATTTTACTTGCTGTTTGAATAAAATCATTGGATCTTAATTATTAAATGAAAAAGAATCCTCCCATGGCTAGTTAATTATTTGACTACTCAGTGTTCTTCACTTTTATCTTTTGGGGTAGTTTGTCATTTACTCATGTGCTTCACGTATATCCTATGAGTAATGGCTGAATGAATTGAATGTCATAAATCTAAATTTATATATGTTTCATATGCTTATAACATGGGGAGTAATGACTTCACACATAATAAGTATAGGTAGTAAACTCACTGAAAGTTAGCAAACGTAGAATTGGTCACTTGAACAATTCATGAAAGAATATTGAAGGAAGAGAGATTTCACATATAAATATACTATCTTAGACATCTTTTGTAATTGTGAGCACTCATTAAAATATGACATGATAAAAGGTTGATATTGGACAAGGAAGACAACTTACTGGGTTATGTTTTCTTATATCCGCAATAAAGTATATTGTCATGGATCATCCAACATGCTGAGCTTGCCTTTCCCTCTCATGCTAGCCAAATTCTTTGCACCAAGTAGAGATACTACTTGTGCTTCCAAACATCCCTTAAAACGAGTTTTGCCATGAGAGTCCACCATACCTACCTATGGATTGAGTAAGATCCTTCAAGTAAGTTGTCATCGGTGCATGCAATAAAAATTGCTCTTTAAATATGTATGATCTATTAGTGCGAAGAAAATAAGCTTTATACAAACTTGTGATAGGGAAGTAATAAAAGCGACGGACTGCATAATAAAGGTCTCTATCACAAGAGGCAATATAAAGTGACGTTCTTTTGCATTAAGATTTTGTGCATCCAACCATAAAAGCGCATGACAACTTCTGCTGCCCTCTGCGAAGGGCCTATCTTTTACTTTTATCTTCTACCTTATGCAAGAGTCATGGTGATCTTCACCTTTCATTTTTACATTTTATCCTTTGGCAAGCACATTGTGTTGGAAAGATCCTGATATATATATCCAATTGGATGTAAGTTATCATGAACTATTATTGTTGACATTACCCTTGAGGTAAAAGGTTGGGAGGCGAATCTATAAGCCCCTATCTTTCTCTGTGTCTGATTAAAAGTTTGAACCCATAAATATCACGTGAGTGTTAGCAATTGTGAAAGATTAAATGATAGTTGAGTATGTGAAGTTTGCTGAATCAAAGCTCTGACATAGACCCTTCCTGAAAATAAGATGAATTGCAGTTGTTTGATGACTAAGAACGCTGTTTGTTGGTTTTCAAGAAAGTTTATGATCTATACTTTAACATGTGAATAGCTTGTTACTTGATCATGAAAAGTTTTATGAGATGAGCTACTGTTATGACATGTATTGATGCTAGAAAAAGTGATTGGAACTATCATTGATCAAACTTGTGCACTTGCTAGCATTCACACTTCATAAATTATTTCTTTTATCATTTACCTACTCGATGAGGAGCAGGAATTAAGCTTGGGGATGCTGATATGTCTCCAACGTATCTATAATTTATGAAGTATTCATGCTATTATATTATCAACCATGGATGTTTTATATGCATTTATATGCTATTTTATATGGTTTTTGGGACTAACCTATTAACCTAGAGCCCAGTGCCAGTTTCTGTTTTTTTCCTTGTTTTAGAATATCGCAGAAAAGGAAAACCAAACGGAGTCCAATTGACCTAAAACTTGACGGAGCTTATTTTTGGACTAGAAGAAGGCCATGGAGTAAAAGAGTTGGGCCAAAAGAGTCTCGGGCTGCCCACGAGGGTGGGAGGCGCGCCCCCTACCTCGTGGACAGCCTGGAGACCCCCCTGACTTGTTCTCGACGCCAAAACCTCTTATATATACAGAAACCTCCAAAAATTAACCTAGATCAGAAGTTCCGCCGCCGCAAGCCTCTGTAGCCACGAGAAATCAATCTAGGCCCTCTCTGGCACCCTGCCGGAGGGGGCTATCATCACGAGAGGGCATGGAGGAGGATCCTGGAGGGGCCATCATCGCCATGAAGGCCAAGGACCAGAGGGAGAACCTCTCCCCATCTAGAGGGGAGGCCATGGAGGAGGAAGCACAAGGGGGAGAACCTCTCCTCCTCTCTCTCGATGGCGCCGGAGTGCCATCAGGAGGGGAATCATCACGCGGTGATCGTCTTCATCAACATCACCATCCTCATCTCTTTTACGCGGTCCACTCTCCCGCACCCCGCTGTAATCCCTACTTGAACATGGTGCTTTATGCCACATATTATGATCCAATGATGTGTTGCCATCCTATGATGTTTTGAGTAGATATCCTTTGTTTTTGGGTTGATTGATGATCTAGATTGGTACGAGTTGTATGTTTTATTTTGGTGTTGTCCTATGGTGCCCTCCTTGTCGTGCAAGCGTGAGGGATTCCCGCTGTAGGGTGTTGCAATACGTTCATGATTCGCTTATAGTGGGTTGGTGAGTGACTGAAACACAAACCCGAGTAAGGGGGTTGTTGCATATGGGAATAAAGAGGACTTGATGCTTTAATGCTATCGTTGGGTTTTACCTTAATGATCTTTAGTAGTTACGGATGCTTGCTAGAGTTCCAATCATAAGTGCCTATGATCCAAGAAGAGAAAGTATGTTAGCTTATGCCTGTCCCTCATATGAAAGCAATGACGACTACCGGTCTTGTTAACAATTGCCTAGGACAATTCCGCACACCGATCCACCATTATTCCACACTCGCTATTTATAATATTTAGTAATTTATTCTAACTTTATGATAACAGCACCTACTTTTATATTTTAGCTCTCTGATTTCATGCAAAGTTATCCTCTTCATACCCACAACGTAGTTTTATTTCTCGTTTCTAGTTGGAAGCAAACGTTCAGTGTACGTAGAGTCGTATCAGTGGCAGATAGGACTTGAGAGAATATTGATCTTACCTTTAGCTCCTTGTGGGTTCGACACTCCATACTTATCACTTCCACCTTTGGGAATTGCTATGATGATTCCCTGCACTTGGGGATTATCAGCGCGCCTGAGCCCAGGCGCGCCCAGGTGGGTTGTGCCCACCTCGGTGGCCTCCCGCACCACCTCTTTTCCCTATAAATTCCCAGATATTCCAAAAACCTTAGGGGAGTTGAGAGATCAGAAGTTCCACCGTCGCAAGCCTATGTAGCCACAAAAAACCAATCTAGACCCCATTCCGGCACTTCGCCGGAGGGGGAAATCATCACCGGAGTCCATCTTCATCATCCCTATGTCCACCATGATGAGGAGGGAGTAGTCCACCCTCGGGGCTGAGGTTTTGTACCAGTAGATATGTGTTTAATCTCTCTCTCTCTCTCTCTCTCTCTCGTGTTCTTGAGATGTCTCGATCTTGATGTATCGCGGGCTTTGTTAATATAGTTGGATCATATGGTGTTTTCCCCTCTCTATCTTGTTGTGAATTGAATTTTCCCTTTGAGATTTTGTTCTTATCGGATTGAATACTTTTATGGATTTGAGAACACTTGATGTATGTCTTGCTATGAATACCCGTGGTGACAATGGGGTATCATATTGATTCACTTCATATGTGTTTTGGCACTCAACTCGCAGATTCCCGAGGTGACATTGGGGTAATCTATGCATAGGGGTTGATGCACGTTCTCCTCTTTGTTTCTCCGGTAGAAATCTTGGGGCACTCTCTGAGGTTCTTTGTGTTGGATTGAGTATTATGAATCTGAAATTGTTTGATGCATATTGTATAATCAACTCACGGATACTCGCGGTGACATTGGAGTATCTAGGTGACATTAGAGTTGGTTGATGTGTATCATATGGTGTTATTTTAGTAGGAACTCTTGGTTAGATCAATCGGAAAGAATAGCTTGGTGTTATTTTAGTACGAACTCTAGGATAGATTGATCGGAAAGAATAGCTTTGAGGTGGTTTCGTACCCTACAAACAATTTCTTCTTATGTTCTCCGCTAGATAAGAAATTTGGAGTGATTCTTCATCACACGTTGAGGGGTGGTTATATGATCCAATTATATTAGCATTGTTGAGAGATTGCACTAGCAAAAGTACGGACCCTAGGCCTCATTTTCAAGCATTGCAATCCCGTTTGTCCTCACTTTTGTTACTTGCTACCTTGCTGTTTTTTTATTATTCCTACTACAAAAATCAGTATCTACTATCATTACTACACTTGTATCACCATCTCTTCGCCGAACTAGTGCACCTATAGAATTTACTATTGTATTTGGTGTGTTGGGGACACAAGAGACTTTTTGTTATTTGGTTGTAGGGTTGTTTGAGAGAGACCATCTTCATCCTACGCCTCCCACGGATTGACAAACCTTAGGTCATCCACTTGAGGGAAAATTGCTACTGTCCTGCAAAACTCTGGGCTTGGAGGCCCAACACGAGTCTACAAGAACAAGTTGTGTAGTAGACATCAGTCTGCGATTAGAATGAAGAATTAATTCTTCAGTTCTATTCAACTATACACTTTTCTGGCAATGCCGAGGACACTACAACTTGGGCTCTGGACTGAATGAGCGAAGACACTCACTACAAAGCACCAATTGAAAAATTACTTTGTGCTCATCTAGTCGATCCACCCCAAGAAGGAGCCAAGAAAATATATAAAGAACATGAGCTGCCTAAACATCTGATGGAAGTGCTGATGAAGCCAATGGCTGGAGGAAATGCTCCACGGACAACCTTCCTTGTGAAGGATTTGCTCTATGTGCCAAAGATAGTATACCGCATTCTGGCCAAAACCCTCAGTCCAATCAAAGGACACAACTTAGACACTAAATAAGTTGTGGGAGTTATGAAGAACTTGTTGTTCCACATCAATCATCGGACTCCAATCAACATTCATGATTTCTTCCTGAGGACTTTGGTCACTATTGCACAATCTCCTTTTGACTTGAAGCCTTATGCTCCATGGATCATGAGATTCATCAGATCCCGGTCTTCAATTCATTACAAGGCTGACTGTCAAAATCACCTGAGCTATTTGCCTGAAGTCAAAATTCTTCAAAGCACTCTATCCACTGTATTTGGCAAAGACAAGACCATAATTGATGAAGGAATTTGTCCCCTTGATGGCCAATTCCGTCAACCTATCTCCAGCTCCAATGCTGATAAATCTGCTAGCCAAGATACCGCATCAAAAGCTTCAAGACCATCTACTTCACCTGAAGCACCACGTGTCATGACTGACCGTGAGTTGCTTATAAGTCTTCATCAGAAAGTTGACAAGCATCATCGCTGGGTTAAGCGTCAATTTGCTGTTGTTCAAGCCAACATAATTGTGACGCATAACGCAGTGCGCAAAAACCGCTACTATCTTCATGAGATCTTTGACAGATCATGGGCCATACTCTCGCACCTCAAATCTGATGACGAACTTGCTGCTATGGAATTTCAAATGAACTTTGACTGGGCTGAACCACCAAGGAAAAAGTTCAAGAAAACTCAAGTTCCTTCTCTTATGTCGAGCTCAGAGTCTTCATCGTGTTCCACTGACAAATATGAAACTGTTGAAGACATTGCTACTGGTCCTTCTGCATCACGCGACCCCAACAATGTTGGCGCTCCCTCGACTTCTCCATGATATTCTTCAAGGGTGTTAGTCCTCGGCTTCATCTCCTTTTGGTCATTTGATGACAAAGGGGGAGAAGTTTGAGCTAGTCTTCAAGCGGGTCGATATATGGGTTGTTTTTGCTTAAGTTGCAACTCTTGAATTCTTCTGAATGTGCTCTTTGATGAGTTGTAACTTAATAACTATTGGTTCTCTGACTCTTTTGCTACATTCGACTCGCATGCTCTGACCTTAAATATATCTGCTCATGCATGCAAAATTTCGTTAGACACCAATTTTCATCATGCATTCATATTCCTCAAATATCTTATGATCATGCATGATTGGATTCCAAGATATAGGGGGATATCTCCACAAATTTCAACCTGCCATGTGCATTTGCAATCCAAAGCAAATTCCTCATATGCACATCTTCATGGGGAGTTCCTTAATATCTTGTAACCAATTTATTCAAACTCTGTACTTACACTTCAATTATTTTTACTCCCATTGAAACCTAACCAATTTGTCATTAATCACCAAAAAGGGAGAGATTGTAAGTGCATCAAGTGCCCCTTAGTGGTTTTGGTGTCTTGAAGACAAATAGGTTGAGGAACTAATGTGTTTGTGAGTATACACATGTAATAGAGTCCCTAAAGATTTGGTTTAATACATCGAAGACGACCCCTAAAAATGGATTTCTTTGAGTGAATAATTTGATGATGAAATTGGTATGGCCTTTGAAGAAATTGATGTGAAGACTTTGAAGCTTGAAGACTTTTGTTTTCGTAGTTTCTTTTCTTCTTTTTGAGTCATAGGAAAAACCATATTGTTAAAGGGGGTCAAGGTGAAACATGTTTCACATTTCCAAGGTGATGCTCAAACTTACTCAGACCTATACACACAAGCCGCTTCGAGTGAAGCCCTTGGAAATCTCCGGAACAGCTGACGCATTTGCTAGCGACAGTGACAAAGTTCATCTGGTCGTTGACGAATTTGGTCAGGCTGAGGATTTAGGAGTTCGCTAGTGCGATCTACCTATAGTGAGGAAATTGAGTGCCCTGACGAATTTGAGAGTTCAAATTCCGACTGTTGCTGTGCTGCGGGCCAGCTGTCGAGTGGATCCTTATCCTGACAATGGTCGAATCAGAGAAGGGCATTTATGTCAATTCATGTCAAGTTGCCCCTGGCTATAAATAGCCGGCCCCACAACCACTTGTTGGTTGGTTGCTCTGAAAGAACTTGACACTTGTCATAAGAGAGCAACCCATCCTTCGACAACTTTAAGAGAACCCTAAGTGAGGAAAAACCCAGAGCCAAAGTCATTGAGCATCATGGAAGAGATTGATCTGTGTGATCCTACGCCTGTTACCTTTGAAGACTGTCATTCTTCTAGACGGTTAGGCATGAAGTTCTGGGTACACCAAGAGTCATTGTGGTGTGCCAGTGAACAAGTCTATGAAGGTTTTGGAAGTCTACCTTGAAGACTTACCACGAGTGATTGGGCGAGGTCTGTGGACCTTAGCTCAAGAGGAATACTGTGAGGACTGTGTGTCCTCTGAGTTGCGACTCAGCCGCCTCAACCAGACGTACAGTTGATGCAGCAACTAGAACTGGTCTATCAAATTGCATTGTCTTGACCGAGCCAACCTGGTTTCAAATTCCTCAACCCTCTCTTACATTATTCCGCCGCTGAAGAATTTATGATCTATCCTCTGACACATTTGAACTGAAGATTTTCATCAAGCTATTTTTCACTTCCTCGGTTCATATTCTTCATGCCTGTACAATTGCATGTTCTTCACTCTTATGTATCCTGATTGCATGTACTCTGATTCTGTGATGACTTAGTCTCCTTTGTGTTCCTATTTCTTCACTCTGATCGTCGTCAAATTCTTTAGAGTTTGATGAATTTTTAAAAATCTCCCATTCACTCCCCTCTGCGAGATAACCCACACTTTCAATTCTTGCGCCAAAAATCCCATATATTCCATAAAGAATCACCGTAACTTTTTATCGCGTTTGGACTTTGTTTGATATGGATTTTCTATGAAATACAAAAACATGTGAAAACCAGGAATTGGCACTGGGCACTAGATCAATATGTTAGTCCCAAAAATAATATAAATTGTTGCCAAAAGTATACGAAAGTTGTAAAATAGTGGCATGAAACAATAAAAAATTATAGATACGTCAGAGACGTATCAATCCCCTATACTTGTGGGTCATCAATACTATTTTCTAGTGCCATTGTTGGAGAGTATAGCTCTATTTGTGAAGTTCACTTGCGAGCTATTTGTCTGCTACGATTTATCTTTTGCTATGAACAAAAGTTGAAGGATTGTAAAACCAAGATCATGCCCTCTAAGACAAGAGGAGGTAATTACCTTCCAACTAGCTTTACTCTTGACTCACCTACAGTTCTGAGTCAACTTGTGACACCACCACCACCACATACTTCACGCATTACTATGTCACACACAATAGGTACTACTTCTGCTATTGATGATACTTGTGATGATGCTTCTACTCTATTTAATGAATCTATTCCACTTGGAGAAGTATTGGTGCTCATATTGCTAAAGCTAAAGAAAATGAAACTACTGAAAATCTTGAATCACCCGTTACACCTAGTTCTCCTATTAAATGAATATCACTTAATCTATCTCACACACCGCATGTGTTAGATGAGGAGTATATGGCTTATGATGGTACAAATGGTGTAGAGGGATTAATTGCAATACTTAAGTAAAAGGATCTGAATAAAATGATGAAATATATAATCCTAAATTTGGCACTTCTCTTATTTATGTTGATGATAAAGGTTATGAATTCTCTATTGATCCTTCTATCATTACTTTGGTAGAATCAAACCCCTTTCTTGGTTATGAATCTGAAAAAGTTATTGCACACTTAACTAAATTAAATGATATTGCAACTTTATTTACTCAAGAGGAAAAGATCCGATATTATTATATACTCAAGTCATTTACTTTTTTGTTAGAGGGTGATGCCAAGTCATGGTTCTTACACCTGGTAGTATAAATCGCCCTCAAAACATGGTTAGAGTTTTTAACAAGAATATTTTTTCCTGCACATATGAAACAAGCTGGTTTGCAAGATATATATAATTTCAAACAACTTGAGGAAGAATGTATCCCTCAAGCTTGGGGGGGGGGGCTTTGCGTATTGCTTAGAGCTCTCTCGAATCATCCTGTAAAAATAATGAACTTATTTTTTTACAATGGACTAACCACTGAATCTATGGAGTACCTAGATGGTTGTGTTTGTTGTGTTTACAGGGAAAGGACAGTTGAACAAGCCCAAGAGCTATTGAATAACTTATTAAAAATGTTGTTGATTGGACACTTCCTGAACCTCCACCTAAACCAACTCCAAAGAAGAGAGGTATTCTATTCCTCAGACCTGAAGATATGTAAGAAGCTAAGAAATCTATGAAAGAAAAAGGCATTGAAGCTGAAGATGTGAAGAATTTACCTCCTATTGAAGAATTATGTGAACTTACCACTGCAAATCAGGTAGTTGAGGTACATTCTCTCCATAAATTTGATGAAGTTGATATTCCTTTTAATAAGCCTCCAAGTCAATGCTTAGAAGAAATTGATAACTATGTGGATAAGCAACATCATTTTGATATGCAATTACGTGATCATATACAACAAAATGCTACTATTATTTAATGTTTGAACGATGTGTTAGGAAATTTTCAATGATGTTAAAGGTTTATGTAGGCATTTTTCTATGGTTCAAACTCAGCTTGAACAAGTTTCCAGATCACAGCAAGACTTGTTTAGGGATATGTCTAAACAACAAAATAAACATGCTTACCGGGTAGGCACAAACATGTGGAAAATTTACTCAGGATCCTTTGTATCTCGAGGGTCATCCTAAAATAATTGAATATGATTCTTAGAGGGTTACCGATAGTGCCCCTAGCTCACCTAAAATGAAGAAAAAGAAGAGTAAAACTAAAACTTTGCATGTCGCTAGTGAACCTGTTATAGAAAAGAAACCTACTGAGAACTCTAATAATGTTTCTATTTCTGATGCTAAAACTCAGGAGGGTGAAGACTATGAACCTAGTCGGGATAAAGATAATAATAATGATGATAGTGATGCTACACCTAATGATAATAATGAACCTGAAAAGGAGGTATAGGTAGAACTTGAAGTAGAACTTGATGACCCACCTCTTAGAAATAAAAGATATGATAAAAAAGATTATGACCCACCTTAGTTTGTTGAATTACTTAGACCTCTTTTCCTTCATGTTCCTTTGACCAGTGCTATTGAAATGCCTCTTTATTCCAAGTACATGAGAAATATTGTTACTAATAAAAGGAAAATACCTGAAGCTGAAACAATGCAAACATGGGGGATATTGTTACTAACAATGCAAACAAAGCACGAGCCACAAATAAGAACATGAACGATAAAGGGGGCATCACCTTGACGAAGACCACGTGTAACGCCCCGGCCACATCCACCGGTTCTCGGCCGTTACGCCTGGAGGGATCTAGACTGGCCCCACAGACCAACACTAGTCTTTTCTGTGCACTTTGTCCTCACTCGTGCATGCCTGGGAGCAACTTCCTGGTCGGTCACCCATCCTTAAATCGCTCCAAGCCAAGCACGCTTAACTTTGGAGTTCTTTTCGAATGGGCTCCTGGAAAAGAATGAATTCCTTATTGATATGAGTAGTCTATGATTCCTATTAAGCCAGGTTCTCACGCCACGTGCTGGTGCGAACAAATCCAAGCAGGCTCCATTAAATTTCAGGGAGTATCACACCAAGGTAACACAAGTCATTATTGAGCCTACCCACCAGTGAGCAAAGCCAAACTTTCACATCGCTTGCTCCAAGAACACCAAATCCACTTGAGCATTGGCCTCGAAAAGATCCAACTTATAAGCACAATAACTATTGTGTGTAGGGTTTTCGCATGCTGAATATAATGCAGAGATTCAAAAGACAACAAAGATAAGGCGGCAAGGATTCCGGAGATATGATCTCATCAAATATTGGTCTCAATATGTTCACCGGACACCTAGCAATAATTCTATAGATAACGTTGCAAGCTATTGACCGCATCAACTTCGTTTCTTTTTCTCCTTCTGTTTATAATGGTTTTGATTATGTACATTCGCAATGTCTTAGCTTGCTCTTGATATTATGTCATCGCGCATACCAGGTCTAATTGGTCCTTGATGGTATTTGTCAGCACACTAAGTAAGCCTGGAGAGGGAAGTGGCAGTAGCGCTGCCGCAACAGCTGACCCGGCCACTCCAGCAGGAGGGAACGCCAAGTGGACCAATCAAGGAGAGGGGCGCGTCATCGCCAAGCCAGCCAGGATCAGGCATCCCAACCGAAGATTCGTGGGACCCGAATGGGTGAGCTCTACTTAAACCATGCGATTCAAAGAGAAAGACATCCGGTTGGATCTGGCAATGAACGGCACCGGCGACTCCTTTGCTTTTGCACTTTCTTCTTTCCTCTCCCACAAGTTGTATCTGAAGGAACTAGCTACCCTCTGTATTGTGTATCCTCTGTACTGTGTACCTGAATTCTGAAGAAGATCGATAGCCTAACAACATGGTATCAGACTAGCCACCCACTCCCCTTTCGCCGCCGCCGCTCTCTCCACTCCGCCGCGCCGCCACCACGCTGGAGACCCGTCGTCAACGCCAAGCACGGGAAGCGCTCGTCGCATCCATGGACCCAGAGCTACGCGCCTACCTCGACCGGCTCGACTCCAACACCAGTGAGCGCGCCGCCGTTGCCGACGCTCGATCCGCCTCCATCCTCAAGGCGTTCGACGCGCAGATCGCGCGGATCGACGCCCTCACCGCATGGAAGCCCGATCTCGAGGCGCGCTTCGCACAACTCGAGCTCTCGGTCGCCGCGCTACAGGCCGCATCGTCCCCCTCGGCGACAACATCAAGTGGAGCGCCCCGCACTCCGTCGCCGTTCACGACTCCGGGCGATCTCCACAGGCAATCAGGCCACGGCGCATCGCATCTTCCCGGGGGATTTTCGTCGGTGACCATCGAGTCACCGGTGGGGCCTCCAGTCATGGGTACGGTCGCTATTCCCCCCGTCATGTCCGCACCTCTCCTTACAGCCATGGGTCAGCAGCCACCCACCATGGCGTTCCCTGTCTTCAGTGGAGACAATCCTCAGTTATGGCGCACACTATGCGAACAATACTTCACCATGTTCGCCGTGCACGAATCATACTGGGTGCCCATGGCCATATTGAATTTCTCTGGAACTCCTGCAATTTGGTTGCAATCCGTTCAGAAAAAGCTCACAAGCATGGGATGGGAATCATTTACCTCACTCCTCTGTACTAGATTTGGCCGTGATAAGCACCAGATGCTCATTCGTCAATTCTATGCCATCAAACAAACCTCATCAGTTGCTGATTTTATTGAACGATTTGAAACATTGATGCATCATTTGATTACATATTTAGAACTGACACATCCCTACTTTTTCTTGACTCGATTTATCGAGGGGCTTCGACCGGATATACGAGCGGTGGTACTACTGCAACGCCCACCGGATTTGGACACGGCTTGTTCATTGGCCTTACTCTAGGAAGAAGTGGCTGAGGGCGAAGCCCTGTCAAACAATTCCAAGGCACGAGCTCATACCAGTGGCACATTCTCGCGAGCTCTTCCGTCAGTTTCAGCACCTCCTCAACCTGCCTTCAGCAGGCCAGCAACACTTACAGCTACTGCCGAAGACCGCCGAGGGACAGATGCAGCAAGGGCAAGTTCAGATAACAGCAAACTGTCAGCATTGCGTGCGTTCAGGCGCACCCGAGGCCTTTGCTTTAAGTGTGGCAAAAGGTGGGGCAAGGATCACACATGTCCAACTACGATGCAGATGCATATTGTCGAAGAATTGCTAGCGCTATTCAATACCGATGGCGATGTTCTGGGTGATCGATAGACAGACTGTACTGAACCAGAGGATGACAATCTCTGCATTTTGTCCATGCACGCAGTACCAGGTTTAGAAGGGCCGGGTGTGATGCAGTTACATGCTTGGCTTCAAGGGAGTGAAGTGCTGTTGCTAGTAGATTCTGGGAGCACTTCTTTTGTGGATCAACGGTTGGCCGCTCGTCTGACTGGAATCTCTCCTTTGTCTCAACCATGCAAGGTCAAAGTAGCTGATGGAGCACTCTTGTTGTGTGACAGTTTCATCCCACACTGTCAGTGGATGTGTCAAGACCATGAATTCGTTACAGATTTCAAGATCATCTCTCTTGGGGCGTATGATGCAATCTTAGGTATGGATTGGCTCAAGAAACACAGTCCTATGTACATCGATTGGGAGGCACACCACTTGTCAGTAACCACGGCTGCTGGACCAGTTGAACTTCAAGCAGTTGCCAAGGACCTGCAGCAGTGCTCAGTTATCTCCTCTCAAGAACTGTTAACTTCCTGCAAAAATGGAGCCGTAGCCTATGTGGTACACCTTAACACTGTTGCAGATCAGACTATGGCCGACAACAGCATTCCCACGGACCTACTCCGAGTACTTGAACAATACACTAATGTATTTGAAGAACCGTGCCAGCTCGCTCCTCGCCGTGCTTGTGATCACCGGATTCCACTAATGGAAGGTGCTCAACCAGTAAATCTGCGCCCTTATCGTCGCAAACCTGAATTGAAGACTAAGATTGAACGGCAGGTGCAAGAACTGTTGGATGCTGGTGTGACCCAGAAAGAGTACCAGCCCATTCTCATCTCCGGTTCTGTTAGTAAAGAAGAAGGACGGCACTTGGCGCTTGTGCGTGGACTACCGCCATCTGAACGCCATGACAATAATTCCCAAGTACCCAGTACCAGTCATAGATGAATTTCTTGATGAACTGGTAGGTGCGCGATGGTTCTCTAAGTTGGATTTGCGCGCGACATATCATCAAATCCGCTTGGCTGAGGGTGAGGAATATAAAACTGCATTCACCACTCACTCCGGGCATTGGGAGTTCCTGGTTATGTCTTTTGGACTTGTAGGAGGACCAGCAACTTTCAATGGCGCCATCAGCACCACCTTGTAGCCACTGAACCGAGCGTGTGTGGTTTCCTTTTTCGATGACATCCTAGTGTTCAGCAAAACACTGAAAGAGCATGTTGAACATGTCAGACATGTGCTGCAGCTGCTGAGAAAAGATCAATGGCATGTGAAGCAGTTCAAGTGTGCATTTGGCCAGCAACAGATTGCTTATTTAGGCCATGTCATCAATGCTGATGGTGTTTCCACAGATCCTAGTAAGATAGACACGGTCCAGTAGTGGCCGACTCCGGGGAGTGTGAAGGAAGTGCGCGGTTTTCTGGGTTTAGCAGGCTACTATCGAAAGTTTGTGAAACATTTCGGTATCATCGCACGCCCCCTTTTCAATCTGCTCAAAAAGGGCGCCCGTTTGTCTGGACAGACGAAACACAAACAGCTTTCCATCTGCTCAAACAAGGCTTGATCTCAGCTCCAGTGTTACAGTTACCTGACTTCTCCAAACCACTTGTGATCGATACTGACGCCTGTGATTATGGAGTCGGTGCCGTTCTGCAGCAGGGGGCCACCCGATTGCATACATGAGAAAGCCGTTGGGACCCAAAAATAGAGGGCTCTCCACATATGAAAAGGAATGCCTTGCTATTCTGATGGTTGTTGAGCAATGGCGTCCATACCTACACACGGAGGAGTTCCTGATTCGGACAGATCAACGTAGCCTGGTCCATCTTGACGATCAGCGTCTATCGACAGTTTGGCAACAGAAAGCATTTACGAAATTGCTCGGCTTACGCTACAAAATCTGTTACAGGCAGGGAACTACCAATAGTGTTGCTGATGCTCTCTCGCGTCGCCTCCACTCCGATGAGCAACTAGCAGCTATTTCTATCTGCCAACCTGCTTGGATCAATGACATTCGTGCCAGTTATGACAACAATGAACAAGTCCAGAAAATCCGCGAACAACTACGTCTCCGTCCGGACCCCAAGGGCAGATTCATCTGGTCGAACGAGCTGCTCTACTTTCGCAACAGATTGTGGTTGGGAGGATCCACTGCTTTGCAACAGAAGGTACTGAAAGCATTCCATGACAATACAGTCGGGGGCCACTCCGGCTTTCCTGTTACTTATCGTCGCTTACGACGACTGTTTGCCTGGCCTAAGATGAAGGAGTGCATCAGAGACTATGTGAGAACCTGCTCCGTCTGCCAACAGTCAAAACCAGAACGAGTTAAGTACCCAGGTCTACTTGAACCAATTCCCCTGCCGGAAGGAGCCTGGCAAGTGATCACTATGGATTTTATAGATGGTCTTCCCCAGTCGGGCAAAGCAAATTGCAGATTGGTGGTCGTGGATAAATTCACGCGTTATGCCCATTTCCTACCACTGAATCATCCCTTCACAGCAGCGAAAGTGGCCAGGGTGTATCTAGATAATGTGTACAAACTGCACGGATTGCCCAAGGCTATTATTTCAGATAGAGACCCGGTCTTCACAAGCAAGTTTTGGCAGGAATTGTTCCATGTGATTGGGTCTGAACTGAATATGAGCACACCTTACCACCCACAGACTGACGGGCAGATAGAACGGGTCAATCAGTGTTTGGAAATTATTCTGCGATGTTTCATACATGCTTGTCCAGGCCGCTGGAGTCAATACTTGTCACTCGCGGAATTCTAGTACAATTCCAGTTATCATTCAGCATTGGATATGTCTCCTTTCCAAGCATTGTATGGCCATGAACCGAGACACTGGGGCATTGAAGCGGCGTCTACTTGCAAAATACCAGATCTGAAAGAATGGCTCGAAGAGCGCCAGCTGATGCAGATCGTCTTGAAGCAACATTTGCATCGAGCAAGGCACATTATGAAGGTCCAAGCTGACAAGAAGCGCACTGATAGCTCGTTCAAAACAGGGGATTCAGTCTTTGTCAAGCTGCAACCATATGTGCAGATGTCAGTGGCAAAAAGGGCTAACCATAAATTGGCATGCAGATATTTTGGGCCGTTTTCAGTCAAACGAGCTATCAATCCAGTGGCTTACGAGCTGAACTTGCCAACTGACTCCAAGATTCACCCTGTTTTTCATGTTTCCCAACCGAAGCAAGCTTTGGCTCCAGGTACGGCTGTCTCTTCGAACTTGCCAGTTCCTTATGACAGTTCTCTTATTCCAGTGGAAATCTTGAACAGCCGATGGCGCAACACACCCTCCGGTCGTCGTGAGCAAATCCTGGTCCGTTGGTCTGATCCTGATATTCTCGATGCCACTTGGGAGGACGCCCTTTCCCTCCGCCACCGCTTTCCTCATCTACCGGCTTGGGGGCAAGCCGCAAGTCAAGGAGGAGGGGATGTCAGCACACTAAGTAAGCCTGGAGAGGGAAGTGGCAGTAGCGCTGCCGCAACAGCTGACCCGGCCACGCCAGCAGGAGGGAACGCCAAGTGGACCAATCAAGGAGAGGGGCGCGTCATCGCCAAGCCAGCCAGGATCAGGCATCCCAACCGAAGATTCATGGGACCCGAATGGGTGAGCTCTACTTAAACCATGCGATTCAGAGAGAAAGACATCCGGTTGGATCTGGCAACGAACGGCATCGGCGGCTCCTTCTTTGCTTTTGCACTTTCTTCTTTCCTCTCCCACAAGTTGTATCTGAAGGAACTAGCTACCCTCTGTATTGTGTATCCTCTGTACTGCGTACCTGAATTCTGAAGAAGATCGATAGCCTAACAGCATTAGCATATTATATGCTTTGTCGAACTCTTTTAACCTTGACACAATTATGTCTGGTCATGTTATTAGCCAAGTTTAACCTACGCATGGTTTGACCAATGCTAGGGAAAAATAGAAGTTGATATGAACATGGCAAAACTTGATAAATTTTTTTTTGGCCATGACATAATCAATATCTCAGTGCCAGACATGTGTAATTAGTAAATATACGTGGACACTATACAGAAAAAATGGTGTGAAAAGAATGACGTCTAGCGTCAAACTGGAGCTATGGTTCTCCAATGCTTCAGATGGACCTCAAACTTTCCTTTTCCCTTTGCCCCTTATTGAATCGACTTCAGGTCGGTCTAACGTGCGAAGAAAGGGCAAAAAAGGGTTAAGGCTGCCGTAGAAAAGGTCCAAACTATACTAGCCAGGGAAAGAAGCGATGCTCTAGGCCTAGGGGTTCGGGTCAAGACACAAGACCAGATCCACCGAATCCGACCAAAATAATGCAGTTCCATCGATATAAAGGGGAGAGAGGGGGGAAATGACAAGCGAAAAGGGAAGGAGAAAAAGTTGTATAAAAACGCCGCAGCCTCGCCGTCGCTTCTTCCCTGCAAAATTCCAATTCCAACCCGAGACCCAGAGGGCTCCTGCCCCCATTTGATCCCTCCCCCCCTCCCTCCCTCCTCCCATCCCAGCGCCGCCGCCTCGACCCCCTCCTTCCTCCGCGCTGACCGCCCCGTCGCACCAGCCGCCGCCGCGGCGACATTCGTTACCGCGCTCGTTCGTTTCTCGGCCTCCAGCTCGGGGCGGCGCCGGGATCGCGGGATCTCGTCGGGGAAGCGAGGTTTGTGTCCCGCCCGTATCTGGTTTTCGGCCCTGCACGGCTCGATTTAGGGTTTCCTTGATTGTTCCTGGAATGGTCGCGACGGTGGTTGGTGCCTGGTTCTTAGGAAGACAACACCCCCTATTAGTGGCTGCGTTTTGTTGGATCTAGCCTTGGAATGGTAATGGCGCGTGATTAGTGTAGCTTTGGTCGCGTAGCCTGTCGTCCTCGTTGTGGAAAGCTCGATTCCTGAAATGTGTGAGAGCAAATGAAAGGTTCGCTTCTTCTTTTGGCGGTGGATGTTGGGATGAATTCATCCACTTGGGTCTTATTCTCTGAGTAAATCAATCTACTGTTTAAACTTTTTTTCCTGATCATTTGTTTATGCTCACTTTTATGAATAGGACGCCAGGCTCGTCCCATCTGCTCCCGATCACGGCTTATTTTATGGTGAGTTCATCACTAGCTTTTTATGCGCTCCTTTTTCTCTGTTCTTTTGATGTTGTACTTAGGTAGCATGTCAAGGAAGATTAGGCGGAGATTATATTAGGTATCGTGCCTAACAGACTCCAAATTTTGGTTTGATGTGATAAACAGGGTGAAGAGGCTCCTGAGTTTCGCGTTGACCGCATCACCTTGGGGTCCAAGGATTGCCAAGAGAATGCCATAGTTGTTGGCGATAAGACGGCGAGTCCCTTGAATAAGTCAACTCATATACATATGCTTTCAATTTGATTTTAGATATGATTGACTGCCACTATTTCTTGTTCATAGTTGTTGAAGCTATCACCTCTATTATGTTACTTAAAAATTAATAAGATTGAGCTTAGAAAGCTGGCAACTGTTTTGCATCTTTTTGGCGATATCATGTTGGTTTTGATAGAGATGTAACAAGAATGTGTTGTGCTAGTATTGGAACATCAAGGAAGATATGACACCCATTTATTTTGAGATCAAAAGGAGAGCTGAGCTGTTTGTTTCATTAATAATTATAAAGTTACTGTAGGTTTAATATATGGTACCAAATGACTTTCTTGTACTTATCTGGCTCACTGGCTGCACTAACTTACACCTACTGTTTTCCATATGTTCAGTAAAATAATCTTTTCCCATGTAGCTGTAGTGTTTATCATACTAAGGAGCACTCTAAACTATAAAGCTAGATTGTAACAACATTTTCTTTTTTTGCAGTATGTAATTGGCAGAACAGATGATGACTCAAAGTCATCCTTTGGCATCAAAATTCTGGACAAACTAACTCAGACCTGGTATTGTACTTTTCATTTTTGTTCTTGTCGTCCCTATAATTTCCTTGGTTTTTAGTGGATGGTCATTCGACTATTTGTTTTGTGGCAGGATTGTGCCGACAGTACTTGGAGCGCAGCCTCCATCCAAGTCACACTCAGCAATTCTTATAAATGAGGAGAAGATATTGGTTGTTGAGAAGGGTGTTTCCTTGAATGATTCCATCTGGTTCCTTGAGGTAAACATTACCTAGATTGACAAAGAATTGCTATCCTTCTTGGTCTGTCTATTGCTCTTACTTTACAAAAATATAGAGGAAGGTTTTTTTCACCTTTTTAATGGTGGGCCTGGGGAGCTTCAAGTAAACACACGATGCAGTGGTCTTTTTGGTTTGTGCCATCTCACGATGCAGTGTTGTTTGGTTTTTAATGTACTTCGTCTTACTGGCAAGCCAGAACTGTATTAGTGGCATGATGGTAACTGGTATCGTGTCTTAGCCCATCTATTGTTCAGTAAATGTAGATCTCTGTTTCTCTCTCTGTGTGTGTGTGTGTGTAGCACAGGGTATAGTAGACGTCGTATATTTTTGCGTGACAATATTTCATGATTATTAATTTTCCTTTTTATTATTTGACCTGTCTGAGCTCACCCTCTTTTTCTTTACATCTTCAGATAGATACCCCCTTTGTTAAACAACAGCGGAAAATCAAGGGTTCAGAAGTTGTTTCCTGGAGCAAGGGAGTACTTGGTGTCGCCCAAAAACCAGTTGTGATTAGTGGGCCATCTGGTGTTGGTAAAGGGACGCTAATAGCAAAATTGATGAAAGAGTACCCATCGAAATTTGGGTTCTCTGTTAGCCACACTACAAGGTCTCCAAGGGTGAAGGAAATAGATGGTGTCCACTACCATTTTGCTGGAAGAAGCAAGATGGAACAAGATATAAGTGAGGGGGAATTCCTTGAATTTGCTCATGTTCATGGAAATCTCTATGGGACGAGTATTGAAGCAGTTGAATCTGTTACTGATGAGGGGAAGGTAAAATCACTTCCACTTCTATACTAGTTTCTGAAAGGTGAATTATTCATCTTTCCATTGCTTTTCATTGAAGAGGTGCATTCTCGACATTGATGTCCAAGGAGCACGATCTGTGAGGGCTTCTTCTCTTGAAGCAATATTCATCTTTGTATGCCCTCCGTCATTCGAGGAACTAGAGAAGCGCCTTCGGGCACGGTATATTTGTAGATTATAGTATTTATGCATTGATAGCCTTAAGCTTCTTTGTTTGATAATTCAGTTACAACATTATAAAGTGAAGATATGCTTCATTTACACTCTGGTCAATTGGTTATACAGGGGCACAGAAACAGAGGAACAAATCCAAAAGCGACTTAGAAATGCTCGTGCTGAGCTTGACCAGTCCAATTCACCAGGTCTTTTTGATCATCTTTTGGTAAATGATAACCTTGAAGCATGCTATGAGAATTTGAAGGTAGTTACACAGCTCACTGGTTACATAAGCTTTCCTTGCCTGATTTTTTGAATGCAAGGCACTGTCATCGCCCCCTTTTCTTTGTATTAAATTATTATTGCAACCTGCAGAAGTTGCTTTCATTGGATGATGACCACAAAGATTCAGATGGTTGTTGTAAGTTATATGAAACTTCCTATTTCCAATGTATTATAATGCTTCATTGCGTCAAATTTTAATGTTAAATCTTGCTGTGCTTCAGTCATCGAGGATGGGAAAGCAACCGCATGTTATTCTATCATGTCCAAAACAGAGTCAGAAGTTTTTTTGCAATCTGAAACTGGCGAAGTAGTAAAAGGAGCTGCAAGCTTGTAAGTCACCTTGCCCCTTCTTCTATGTATTGCGATGGTATTAACTAATGATATGATTCTTACTCGTGCATGTTCGAACTTTTTAACAGGCTAGCGGTCGACTTATCCTCTCTCACAGGTGGCGCTCCTGGACGAACAAGAGGTCTTAAGATACACTCAATTAACTCCATTGACAACTGTCTGAAGGGCATTAGATAACCCAAAACATTCTTACAAACGATGTCGCAGAAGTGTTGACTGATGGATTTTGGATCAATTAGTGAGGTATAACAGCTTCAGAAACATATTAGTTAGAGAAAAAGCAAAACATAAGGGATTTATTTCCATTTATCATTTGTTTGCCGGAGAGGCGCTTCGTTTGTTCTTTGTACCAGAATGAATGCCAGAGGGATTGTACCTCTTATTGTTGAGGGTTTGTGTACCTTATATTTGTTCAGTGGAACATATGTCGAGGGCCTATCCCAACCATGTTTTGTTTGTTTGCAAGAATGAAGAAATCAGGTGATGTTATAATGTTAGTTCAATTGCTGCAAATGCATTCCTGTTGCTTTAAATACTAATATGCAGAACCTGTCTTGGTTATCATGAGGAGTTTCAGAACTTGCCTTGTGTGGAAACTGTGACCCTGTTCTACACATGTACTCCCTCTTTTATTTATTTATTTCGCATATGAACTTTGACCTAAGTCAAACTTTGATCAAATTTTCTTTTGACAGTCTAAACTTTCACAAAAAAATATGTGGTATAAAAATATATTGAATGATGATTTTAATGACATTGATTTGGTATTGTGGATGTTAATTTTTTTATATACTCTCTTCGTCCCAAAATTCTTGTCTTAGATTTGTCTAAATACAGATGTATCTAACTAATTCAAGACAAGAATTTTGGGACGGAGGAAGTATAAACTTAGTCAAAGTTTAGAAGTTTGACCCGAGACAAGGCTACCATGCGAAGTAAATACATACTCATGAATATATGTAGCACTAACTTGATGAGTAGGGCGTTTCGGTGCCCATGCTCATCTTCACCTGGTTAGAAAACAATTTGTAAAAAATTCAAAACAAAATAAAAAAGTTCCAACTTTTTTTTATGCATAGACAATTTGATGCGTGAGACTCGCTCTAAATTTCAAGTTATTTGGACATCTGAGCAGCTTTCAACAAAGAAGACAAATTGGGCCAAAACAGTAAACATATTTACAGATCTCCAATTTGTCTTTTTTTGCTGAGAGCTCCTCAAATGTCCAAATGATTTAAAAATTAAAGCGAACCTCACACATCAAATTGTCTACCACACAAAATAACAATTTTTTTGATTTTTTTAGTATTTGTTTTAATTTTTTTCGTCATCGCAGGTGCAGATGAGCTCGGGTGCACCGATAGATTTTCATAACTTGGAGTAGGGCGTTTCGGTGCCCAGGCTCATTTAAGGGACAAATTTTTTTGTACGAAGGGAATACAAACAAACGAGGAATACTAGTAGTAAATAATGTCTGCTTTTAAAACATAATGATATCATTCTCCAACATACTCCTTCTGTAAAGAAATATAAGAGCGTTTAGAAGTGATTTAAAGCCCTTATATCTTTTTTCTTTACAGAGGGAGTACAAACACAGCAGATGGAACGATAAATCCATTTGCTTTTGAACCACATCCCTTAAAAGGAGCACTTGTACTCTGCAAACTGGTCAGAGATATATACAGGCCACACACAAGTCGTCGCAAAAGCAGAGGCTGCTGTCTCGAGCTAAAATCTGAAGACGTCGCTGCCCACCTCAACTCAACGCACATGACAGGAGGGAGGAAGAACATGTACATGGCATGTGGATCCAACGGAGGCCAGGTGTGTGTTCCTGGAAAATGACACTTGCTAGCATACCAACTCCCCATAGATTATGAGTTTATGACACTAGGAGTACATTGCAGAAAGCTAATGTAACCAGTGAGCTGTGCAACTAGTACATTCAAAGAATAAATAAATGTAGCAGCCGTATTGGAGAAAGTTCTCTCGAGATGTTAGTAGTTTCAATGTAGGTATTGCGCCACCTTTGATTGTTTACCGTGGAAATTTGGTCAATTCAACTACACATTTTTTTCTTCTGATTTGAGGAACTGGAGTGTGGACTGCCTATATATTAAGAGGGAATAAATAAAGCGTCACAATGCTGGGGTTTAGGTGTCGCGCACCAAAATGAAAATGAATGGGTTCAGAATTGTTTTCAACATCAGAAAGCCAATAATTAGAGAGAGCGGTCTGAAGAATATCTTGCTTGATGAGCTGCAAAACAGCAAATTCCTGGAGGGCCTTGTGATCAAAGACTCGTCGATTCCATTCCTTTCACGTGTTCCAAGCAGTGTAGATTGCCACAAATTTAGCCTTCTTGCCTAAGTTGGAAGCCATGTCGTTCCACCAGTGGTTGATAGAAGTTGCATTCTGAGCGTGGGAGGCAAGTGAAGGCATACCGAAGTCGTCAGCCACAAGGAGCCAGAGAGTGCGAGCATATGGGCATTGGAGGATTAAGTGGAAAGGGATTTCAACGTGCTGGTTGCATTGGTCGCTGTGTGGGATGCCTCTAGTTTTCAGATTTTTGTTGGTGAGGATCCTGCCTCTCAGCCACAAGCACATAAAATGCGGCACTTGGGCTCAACTTTTGCCGGCCATAATTTATCAAACTGCAGGTTGGCGAAGGACCCTATGAATTGACACTGGCAAGGGCATCTCCAGCTGCGCCCTCAACAGGTCCCTAGGGCGCCTTTTTACGCGCCGGCGCCGAAAAAACCCAGTCGTGCCCCCCAAGACGTCGAAATCCGCCGGCTCGGCCCGTTTTTGGGCCCGGCGATCGCAGGCCGAACCCAGCGCACTGGGGGCGCTCGGGGGCTCCGGCGCAAGTGAAAAACACGCTTGGGCCACACTGTCAGGCGAAAAGTCAAGCCATTTGTCCAGATTCGCCCCCACCTGTAACACCCCAGATTGTAACTTTCCATATTTGTAACTCCGACTCTTGCCATTTTCGGCTATGTGATATGAGATTCCCTCCGTGGTTGGGTTTTTGTCTTCCATTTTGTATTTTGTTCATGTCATGCATTTCATATCATATCATCATGTGCGTCACATTTGCATACGTCTTCGTCTCATGCATCCGAACATTTTCCCCGTTGTCCGTTTCGCAATCCGACACTCCCACATGCACCCGGCGCACCTATTTTGTCTCTTTTCGTGAGCGGGAGAAAAACGTTCTCGAAATGGACCGATATTTATCAAGTGGCCTTGGTACACCACCGGTAGACCGCTTGTCAAATTTTGTTTCATTTGGAGGTCGTTTGATGCCCCAACGGTTAACCGGGTAACCGCAAAAGCCTCTTTTGTGTTGCAGCCCAACACCCCTCCAAAAACAGCCCAATAACCCATCTAAACCCCCTCCATGCTCTCCGTCGTTGGATCACGATCGTGTGGACAAAAATCGCACCTCATTTGAACTCTCCTAGCTCCCTCTACCTATAAATTAGTCCCCTCCCCAAAATTCGCGGATGAAACCCTAGTCATCTTCCTCCTCACGCCGCCGGACATGTCCAGCCTCCACGTCGTTCCGGCCAATCCGAAGCCGCCACCTCAGCACCGCCGCCTCCCGCGCCCAACCAGGAGGCGACACATCGCCTCACTGCTCCCCTCCACCGCACGGGCCCACGAGCCCATCCGTGGCCCGCCGGGCTCGATCGCCGCCATCGCACGCCCGCGGGCGCGTGCCCGCACCCGCAACCTCGCCGCCCGGCCGCAGCTCCTCCCGAGCGCCGCCAACTCCGCCTCCGGCGACTGGACCTCGCCGGAGATGAGTGCTCCGCCGCCCTGCCCGTCGTCTCCTTCCTCCCTCCGCTCGTTCTTGTCTCCCTCACCTTCCTCTTCCTCTCCCGCAGGAGCTCATGCCATGGCCGTCCCGCCGTCACCGCGACCGGATCCCGCCTCCACGAGCACCGCCGTCGACCACCGCGGCCGGATCCGGGGTCCCCATGCCCAGATCCACCCTTTCCCGGCCTTCCCGATGCCCACCGGAGTCCCACACCCCCTCGCCGCCGGCGTTGACTTCCGCCATGGCTGCTCTGTACGAGGAATGGATCTCCCCCGACCTGGATCTCATTTCTGCGCTGGGTAGTTTTTTTCACCAAGTCCCGAAATTCTTACTTGGTGATGCCTTGTTCCACATGTTATATTTCCATGACCGTGGCTTCGTTTCATGCATATGATATGTCGAGATGTTCGTCTCGTTAAGCTCTTCATGATAGTAGCATTTGCATGCATGTTACTGTCCATATTGATGCCATTATCATCGTTGCAAGAGTGCTATATGATGTTAGCTGCTGGTTCTTAACAGAACTTGATGATTTGTCATTTTTGTTGCATTTTGTGTGTGCATTCTATGAGCATGATGTCTACATGTGTTTTGAACTATAGCATGCCATCTCTGCAGAGGAGCAACTCTTGTATCTTTGTGATCTCTGTGGTGAGTAGCACAAGCATGCAAAGTAGGCCTTATGATATTGCTGTTTTCAGACACTTAGGATTTTGCTAAGTCCTTTTCCTGCTGTTATTTTGATGCCATGTAAACTTGTTGCTACCATGAGATCCATGCTTATTTTGTGTTACTTCAGTAAGGATGTTTTGAACATATGGTTATGGTCTATCCATTCATGCCTCTGGTTACAATTATGGAGTGCTCTAGATTGTATTTACCATGCTCTACTTTTGCTATATGTTATTCCTGGCAGATTGTTATCATGAGATTCACTTTTGCCATGTTATTTGCTAGTGATCCATGCATCCAATGAACTTTCTCTTGCCATTTTTAGCTTCATGAACATGTCTTCTTACTATTGGTATGCTTGTGTTGTCATGTAATGCTTTGTAGTGAGTGGTTTGAGCTCGTAAAGTTGCTATTATGAATCTGTTCCTGCCATGCTCTGTTTTTCTTGTCTGAAACTGTTCATATAACTTGCCATGTTTGCATGGGTGCCACATCATTTTCCATGCACATTTGGTTAAAGCTCAGTAAGGGAGTTTTGTTCTATGTCTTTAGTACTAGCATGCCATGTCTTTGTTTGCCATGATATGTTCCTGTAGCATGTTGTTTGCTAGCTCTAAACATTGCTACCTGCTGCTGTTTATGCCATGTTAGTATTTTTTGTGATGCTGTTATCATTTGCACTTCTGCCATGCTTGTTGGAACCTGTTCTTGCGTGATCTAGCCGTAGCTCAGTGTTCATGTTTTGTCAAGCTCCTCGTTTACTTCACTGCCATGTGTTTAGTTGCTATGTTGGAGTGCTGTAGCATAGTTCCTTGATGCTTTCTAAGTGCTATCATGTTGTTAATCACAAATTTGCATCATTCTTGTTTTGCTTACCATTTGCAAACCGCGCATCCGTTTTCGGGCGATCTTTATATCGATTCCAACCGAAATCATCTCATCTTTCCAGCGGCACACTTGGCTTGCCAAGTTGATGCCTTGTTCATTCTTTTCCTTCCGGAGTACCCATATGTATTGCACCTCATATCTTGCATATCATGTCATGTCTTGCATCATGTTGCTTGTGCATTGCACCGTGATTGATTGTTGTTCCGTTTCTTGTGTTCTTGCTTTGGGTAGAGCCGGGAAACAAGTTCGTGAACGAGGAACCTGTTGAGTACGCTAACGAGGAGCAAGCTTTCGACAACTCTGAGAACTTTGCAGGCAAGATGACCATACCCTCGATATCACTTCTATCTTTGCTTGCTAGTTGTTTGTGCTATCGCTATGTCGCGCTACCTACCACTTGTTTATCATGCCTTCCATATTGCCATGTCAAGCCTCTAACCCACCTTCCTAGCAAACCGTGGTTTGGCTATGTTACCGCTTTTGCTCAGCCCCTCTTATAGCGTTGTTAGTTGCAGGTGAAGTTGAAGATTGCTCCATGTTGGAACATGTTTATGTTGGGTTATCACAATATATCTTATTTAATTAATGCATCTATATACTTGGTAAAGGGTGGAAGGCTTGGCCTTTTGCCTGGTGTTTTGTTCCACTCTTGCCGCCCTAGTTTCTGTCATACGGGTGTTATGTTCCTTGATTTTGCGTTCCTTACGCGGTTGGGGATTTATGGGACCCCCTTGATGGTTCGCTTTGAATAAAACTCCTCCAGCAAGGCCCAACCTTGTTTTAACATTTGCCGCCTGAGCCTTTTTCCCTTGGGTTCTGCAGACTCAAGGGTCATCTTTATTTTAAACCCTCGGGCCAGTGCTCCTCCGAGCGTTGGTCCAACCTGGGCGATGCCCGGCGCCCCCTGGGCAACTAGGGTCTATGCCAACCCGACGTCTGGCCCATCCGGTGTGCCCTGAGAACGAGATACGTGCGACTCCTATCGGAATTTGTCAGCACGTCGGGCAGCTTTGCTGGTCTTGTCTTACCATTGTCGAAATGTCTTGTAACCGGGATTCCGAGACTGATCGGGTCTTCCCGGGAGAAGGAATATCCTTCGTTGACCGTGAGAGCTTGTGATGGGCTAAGTTGGGACACCCCTGCAGGGTATAAACTTTCGAAAGCCGTGCCCGCGGTTATGTGACAGATGGGAATTTGTTAATGTCCGGTTGTAGAGAACTTGACACTTGACTTAATTAAAATACATCAACCGCGTGTGTAGCCGTGATGGTCTCTTTTCGGCGGAGTCCGGGAAATGAACACGGTTTGTGTTATGGTTGAGCATAAGTAGTTTCAGGATCACTTCTTGGTCTCTTCTAGCTTCACGACCGTTGCATTGCTTCTCTTCTCGCTCTTCTTTGCGTATGTTAGCCACCATATTTGCTTAGTGCTTGCTCCAGCTCCACCTCATTACCCCATCCTTCCTATAAGCTTCAATAGTCTTGATCTCGCGGGTGTGAGATTGCCGAGTCCTCGTGACTCACAGATACTTCCAAACAGTTGCAGGTGCCGATGATTCCAGTGCAGGTGATGCTACCGAACTCAAGTGGGAGTTCGACGAGGACCTTGGTCGTTACTATGTTTCTTTTCATGTTGATCAGTAGTGGAGCCCAGTTGGGACGATCGGGGATCTAGCATTTGGGGTTATCTTCTTTTCATTTGGTTCTGACCGTAGTCGGTCTATGAGTGTATTTTGGATGATGTATGAATTATTTAAGTATTGTGTGAAGTGGTGATTGTAAGCCAACTCTCTTTATCCCATTCTTGTTCATTACATGGGATTGTGTGAAGATGACCCTTCTTGTGACAAAACCACAATGCGGTTATGCCTCTAAGTCGTGCCTCGACACGTGGGAGATATAGCCGCATCGTGGGTGTTACACCACCCCCCGCGCGCTCGGTCACCACCCTTCCGATCCCGGCGCCGCCCACTGCCCAGCACCGCTAGATAGGCCATTCCCCACCAGAAAAGAGAGAAGGTTTCACCGCGGGAGCCTCTCCGCCACCGTTCGGGCGAGTTTTCCGGCGCTCCGGCCGCGCAGGGCGGTATACTGGCGGGTGTGCGCCCACCATGCCCCACCAGGTGTCCGGCGTTTTGTCTGCTCGGCGATGGACTCGGACGAGGAGGAGGCGCTCGCGGCGCTGCTGCAGGAGGAAGCCGATGCCGACGTCCAGGACGAGGAACACCTCATGGTCCTTGCCGCCCTCGCCGGCCTGTTCGCGAGCAATGAAAAGCCGCGTCGAGGTGGCTCGGCGCCGGGCGGCTGAAAGCAAAGAACCGGCATCCTCTGGAAGGCTATTGCATGCTCTACTCCGACTACTTCGCCAACGCTCCACTGCACAGCGACAAAGTATTTCGGCGCTGTTATCGGATGAGCCAAAAGCTTTTCCTCAGGATTGTGAATTCCATCCGGGAGTTCGATAGCTACTTCAAGTGCAAGAAGGATTGCACCGGCAAACTTGGATTCACCTCAATCCAGAAGTGCACGACAGCTATGAGGATGCTTTCATACATAGCTCCCGGTGATTCACTCGACGACTATGGGCGCATGGCTGAGTCCACGACCATTGAGTGTTTCTACAAGTTCTGCAGGGCAGTGGTGGCAGTGTTTGGACCGCAATACTTGTGAACACCCAATGCGGAAGACACTGCTCAGATCATAGCACAGAATGCAGCAAGAGGATTTCCTGGGATGCTCGGAAGCATCAACTGCATGCATTGGAAATGGGAGAACTACCCATTTGCTTGGTAGGGGATGTACAAAGGCTGCAGTGTGGTACTTGAGGCGGTGGCCACACAGGACCTCTGGATTTGGCACTCCTTTGGTATGCCAGGAACTCACAATGACATCAACGTGCTGCAGTGCTCCCCTTTCTTTGCCAAGCTTGTTGAAGGTCATTCTTCTCCGGTGAACTTCGAGGTCAATGGGAGGCACTACAACAAGGGGTACTACCTAGCTGATGGCATCTATCCGAGATGGTCTACATTTGTGAAGACTATCTCAAACACTGTGCCAAGAGGCAAGAAGTCCCACTTTGCGAAGGTCCAGGAGGCTTGCATGAAGGATGTTGAGCGGGCATTTGGTGTGCTCCAATCTCGATTTGCTGTTGTCCGGTACCCCTCCCAGACCTGGTCGAAAGATCAAATGTGGGAGATCATGACTTGCTGTGTCATCTTGCACAACATGATCATTGAGAGTGAGCAGGAAGAGCCAGTGTTTGACACTGAACCATACTATAGATAGGGTCCTCTTGCCCAAGTTGATCACCAGCTACCGGCAACCTGGACTGCCTTCCTCAATATGCGTCAGGAGATCCGAGACCCACAGGTGCATCAACAATTGCAGCAGGATCTGGTGAAGCACCTATGGAGACTCAAGGGCAACGCCTAGCTCGACGCGTGATGAAATATGAGTTTTTATTTGTTGAACTATATAATTTGTGTTGAACTATTCGATTTCTATTGATTTTCTGTGATGAACTATGTTACAAAAAATTACTTATGTTGAATTCACGCTGAACCACGGCGAATATGGGCGATTCGCGCTGATATCGGGCCATTTGTCGCCGAAAGTGGATCGAAAAGCGGGCACATTTGGGCAAAAAATGGGCCGATATCGGCGCTTGAGGGCGAACTGGGGGGTGACGGCTAGGTACCCAACCGCCCCCAGAGCCGATTATACCGCCGGCTCACCCCCAGGCGCCGATTTTTATGCCTCCTGGGGGGGAGGGGGGAGGGGTGGAGATGCTCTAACTTGGTAAGAAAGTAAATAGTATAAAACCGCCACAATTTGGGCTAGGGTTTTAAAAAACACCACTTTTTAAAGAATTCTAATATACTACCACAACTTTGGTCCGCTGTTTCAAAATACTACCATATTGCACGGATGATCGTGTTGGTTAAATTTAAGCTTGATTATGGCATATGTGGCCCGCTCGTCGGGGCTGATGTGGCTTACAGCTTAACTCTGTTAAACTGAACCGTTATGACAAATGAGGCCCACTTATACAGAGGAAAAGGAGATAAAAACCTCACCACACCCTCCTGATTAATTCTTCTTCTCTCTCTCTCTCCCACCGGCCGCTGGCCTCTCTCCCGCGCTACTCCCTCTCCTTCGTTCCCAGCAAGAACGGGGTCTCTCGATCTAGTAGGGGCTCACTCTCATCTTCCTCCCTCCACACCCGTCAGCGACAGCGGCCACGGGGAGGCTTGATATTATTCACCATAAGGCGTTTCCCTATTAACCCCATTTAAATAAGGTTGCCGAACATAAAAACCGTACCATAACAGATTTGGTTAATGACATGTTAGATACATCGACTTATCCAAGGCATCGTGGATGGAGGTTATATTGACATCATGTCATGTCCTGAATAAGGTTCCCATGAAGGATAATGAGATTACTCCCTATGAGCAATGGGAGAAGAATGAACTACACCTTCTTATGCACTTGGGTTGTTTGGCGAAAGTCAGCGTGTCAATAACCAAAAAGCATAAGCTTGGACCAAAAATTATGGACTGTGTTTTTCTAGGCTATGCTAAGCATAGTGTTGGCTATAGATTTCTAGCTGTGAAACTTATGTGCCTGATGTGAAGGTCGGTACGATCATGGAGTCTAAAGATCCTACATTCTTTGAGGATATTTTCCCATGAGAGTTATGCAAAGCACCTCTAGACAAAAAGTCTGATGAGACTCGTGAACCTGCCATTCCAATGGAGCATTATGAGCAAACACGTGTTGAAAACCCTGTGGAGGATGATGAGGAAGCTCCTGTTAGGGGAAAGATATAGAGGACTGCAAAGTCCTCTAGTGATGATTTCCTTGTGTACCTCGTAGATGATACTCCCAATTCTATTTCAGAAGCTTATGTGTCTCGAGATGCTTAGTAATGGAAGGATGTAGTCCGAGATGGATTCGATCTTAGCTAACGAGACATGGGAGATCAATGATCATCGTTGTGGTTGCAAATTGGTGCGATGTAAGTGGGTGTTCAAAAGGAATCTTAGGCCCGATGGTACATTGAGAAGTACAAGGCTAGGCTTATGGCCAAGGGTTATACACAGAAAGAAGGTAAAGATTTCTTCGATGCCTACTCATCTATTGCTATACTGACAACCATTAGAGGGCTACTCTCACTGGATGCCTCGCATGGTCTTCTCATCCATCAAATGGACGTCAAGATGGCTTTCCTAAATGGGGAGTTGGATGAGGAAATCTAGATGCAACAACCTGATGGCTTTGTAGTAGATGGTTAGGAAGGAAAGGTGTCCAAGCTATTGAAATATTTGTATGCCCTGAAACAAGCACCTAACCAATGACATGCGAAGTTTGTCAAACTTTAACATCTGCTAGCTTTGTTGTTAATTAAGCTGACAAATGTTTATACAATAGCCATGGTGGGGGCAAAGGAGTTATTTTGTGTTTGTATGTCGATGATGTTGGGGAATGTAGTAATTTCAAAAAAATTCTACGCACACGCAAGATCATGGTGATGCATAGCAACGATAGGGGAGAGTGTTGTCCATGTACCTCGTAGACCGTAAGCAGAAGCGTTATGACAACACGGTTGATGTAGTCGTACGTCTTCACGATCGACCGATCCTAGTATCGAACGTACGACACCTCCGCAATCTGCACACGTTCAGCTCGGTGACGTCCCATGAACTCACGATCCAGTAGAGTGTTGAGGGAGAGCTTCCTCAGCACGACGGCGTGATGACGGTGATGATGAAGCTACCGGCGCAGGGCTTCGCCTAAGCACTGCAATGATATGACCGAGGTGGAATATGGTGGAGTGGGGCACCGCACACGGCTTGGAACAATCAACTTGTGTGTCCTAGGGTGCCCCCTGCCCCCGTATATAAAGGAGCAAGGGGAGGCCGGCTGGCCTTGGGGCGCGCCAAGGAGAGGGGGGAGTCCTCCTCCTAGTGGGAGTAGGACTCCCCTTTCCTAGTCCAACTAGGAAGGAGGAAGGGGGAAGGAAGGAGAGGGAGAGAGGGAGGAAAGAGGGAGCGCCGCCCCCTCCTTGTCCAGTTCGGACTCCCAAGGGGGGGTAGCCCTAGGCCCTCTCCTCTCTCTCCCACAAGGCCCATGTTGGCCCATTAGTTCCCCGGGGGTTCCGATAACCCCCCGTCACTCCGATAAATATCCGGTGACCCCCGGAACTCATCCGGTGTCCGAATATAGTCGTCCAATATATCAATCTTTATGTCTCGACCATTTCGAGACTCCTCGTCATGTCCTTTATCACATTCGGGACTCCGAACTATCTTCGGTACATCAAAACACATAAACTCATAATACCGATCGTCACTGAACATTAAGCGTGCGGACCCTACGGGTTCGAGAACTATGTAGACATGACCGAGACATGTCTCCAGTCAATAACCAATAGCGGAACCTGGATGCTCATATTGGATCCTACATATTCTACGAAGATCTTTATCGGTCAGACCGCATAACAACATACGTTGTTCCCTTTGTCATCGGTATGTTACTTGCCCGAGATTCGATCGTCGTTATATAAATACCTAGTTCAATCTCGTTACCGGCAAGTCTTTTTACTTGTTCCGTAATGCATCATCCCGCAACTAACTCATTAGTCACATTGCTTGCAAGGCTTATATTGATGTGCATTACCGAGAGGGCCCAGAGATACCTCTTCGACAATCAGTGACAAATCCTAATCTTGATCTATGCCAACTCAACAAGTACCATCGGAGACACCTGTAGAGCACCTTTATAATCACCCAGTTACGTTGTGACGTTTGGTAGCACACAAAGTGTTCCTCCAGTATTCGGGAGTTGCATAATCTCATAGTCATAGGAACATGTATAAGTCATGAAGAAAGCAATAACAACATACTAAACAATCAAGTGCTAAGCTAACGGAATGGGTCAAGTCAATCACATCATTCTCTAATGATGTGATCCCGTTAATCAAATGACAACTCATGTCTATGGCTAGGAAACTTAACCATCTTTCATTCAACGAACTAGTCAAGTAGAGGCATACTAGTGACACTCTTGTTTGTCTATGTATTCACACATGCACTAAGTTTCCGGTTAATACAATTCTAGCATGAATAATAAACATTTATCATGATATAAGGAAATATAAATAAAAACTTTATTATTGCCTCTAGGGCATATTTCCTTCAGTCTCCCACTTGCACTAGAGTCAATAATCTAGATTACATAGTAATGATTCTAACACCCATGGAGTCTTGGTGCTGATCATGTTTTGATCGTGAGAGAGGCTTAGTCAACGGGTCTGCAACATTTAGATCCGTATGTATCTTGCAAATCTCTATGTCTCCCTCCTTGACTTGATCGCGGATGGAATTGAAGCGTCTCTTGATGTGCTTGGTTCTCTTGTGAAATCTGGATTCCTTTGCCAAGGCAATTGCACCAGTATTGTCACAAAAGATTTTCATTGGACCCGATGCACTAGGTATGACACCTAGATCGGATATGAACTCCTTCATTCAGACTCCTTCATTTGCTGCTTCTGAAGCAGCTATGTATTCCGCTTCACACGTATATCCCGCCATGACGCTTTGCTTAGAACTGCACCAACTGACAGCTCCACCGTTCAATATAAATACGTATCCGGTTTGTGACTTAGAGTCATCCGGATCGGTGTCAAAGCTTGCATCGACGTAACCATTTATGACGAGCTCTTTGTCACCTCCATAAACGGGAAACATATCCTTAGTCCTTTTCACATATTTCAGGATGTTCTTGACCGCTGTCCAGTGATCCACTCCTGGATTACTTTGGTACCTCCCTTCTAAACTGATAGCAAGGCACACATCAGGTCTGGTACACAACATTGCATACATGATAGAGCCTATGGCTGAAGCATAGGGAACACCTTTCATTTTCTCTCTATCTTCTGCAGTGGTCGGGCATTGAGTCTGACTCAACTTCACACCTCGTAACACAGGAAAGAAGCCTTTCTTTGCTTGATCCATTTTGAACTTCTTCAAAACTTTATCAAGGTATGTGCTTTGTGAAAGTCCAATTAAGCGTCTTGATCTATCTCTATAGATCTTGATGCCCAATATATAAGCAGCATCACCGAGGTCTTTCATTGAAAAACTCTTATTCAAGTATCCTTTTATGCTATCCAGAAATTCTATATCATTTCCAATCAACAATATGTCATCCACATATAATATTAGAAATGCTACAGAGCTCCCACTCACTTTCTTGTAAATACAGGCTTCTCCAAAAGTCTGTATAAAATCATATGCTTTGATCACACTATCAAAACGTTTATTCCAACTCCGAGATGCTTGCACCAGTCCATAAATGGATCGTTGGAGTTTGCACACTTTGTTAGCATCCTTTTGATCGATAAAACCTTCAGATTGCATCATATACAACTCTTCTTCCAGAAATCCATTCAGGAATGCAGTCTTTACATCCATTTTCCAAATTTCATAATCATAAAATGCGGCAATTGCTAACATGATTTGGACGGACTTAAGCATCGCTACGGGTGAGAAGGTCTCATCGTAGTCAACTCCTTGAACTTGTCAAAAACCTTTCACAACAAGTCGAGATTTGTAGATAGTAACATTACCGTCAGCGTCAGTCTTCTTCTTGAAGATCCATTTATTCTCGATGGCTTGCCGATCATCGGGCAAGTCAACCAAAGTCCACACTTTTTTCTCATACATGGATCCCATCTCAGATTTCATGGTCTCAAGCCATTTCGCAGAATCTGGGCTCATCATCGCTTCCTCATAGTTCGTAGGTTCGTCATGGTCAAGTAACATGACCTCCAGAACTGGATTACCGTACCACTCTGATGCGGATCTTACTCTGGTTGACCTACGAGGTTTGGTAGTGACTTGATCTGAAGTTACATGATCATCATCATTAGCTTCCTCACTAATTGGTGTAGGAGTCACAAGAACAGATTTCTGTGATGAACTACTTTCCAATAAGGGAGCAGGTACAGTTACCTCATCAAGTTCTACTTTCCTCCCACTCACTTCTTTCGAGAGAAACTCCTTCTCTAGAAAGGATCCATTCTTAGCAACGAATGTCTTGCCTTCGGATCTGTGATAGAAGGTGTACCCAACAGTCTCCTTCGGGTATCCTATGAAGACACATTTCTCTGATTTGGGTTCGAGCTTATCAGGTTGAAGCTTTTTCACATAAGCATCACAACCCCAAACTTTAAGAAACGGCAACTTTAGTTTCTTGACAAACCATACTTCATAAGGTGTCATCTCAACGGATTTAGATGGTGCCCTATTTAACGTGAATGCAGCCATCTCTAAAGCATAACCCCAAAACGATAGTGGTAAATCAGTAAGAGACATCATAGATTGCACCATATCTAGTAAAGTGCGATTACGACGTTCGGACACACCATTACGATGTGGTGTTCCGGGTGGCGTGAGTTGCGAAACTATTCCGCATTGTTTCAAATAAAGACCAAACTCGTAACTCAAATATTCTCCTCCACGATCAGATCGTAGAAACTTTATTTTCTTGTTACCATGATTTTCTACTTCACTCTGAAATTCTTTGAACTTTTCAAATGTTTCAGGCTTATGTTTCATCAAGTAGATATACCCATATCTGCTCAAATCATTTGTGAAGGTGAGAAAATAATGATACCCGCCGCGAGCCTCAACATTCATCGGACCACATACATCAGTATGTATGATTTCCAACAAATCTGTTGCTTGCTCCATTGTTCTGGAGAACGGAGTTTTAGTCATCTTGTGTAACGCCCACGATGCGGCTATATCTCCCACGTGTCGAGGCACGACTTAGAGGCATAACCGCATTGTGGTTTTGTCGCAAGAAGGGTCATCTTCACACAATCCCATGTAATGAACAAGAATGGGATAAAGAGTTGGCTTACAATCGCCACTTCACACAATACATGAATGTAATCCATACATCATCCAAAATACACACATAGACCGACTACGGTCAAGATCCAAATGAAAACAAGATAACCCCAAATGCTAGATCCCCGATCGTCCCAACTGGGCTCCACTACTGATCATCAGGAAAAGACACATAGTAACGACCACGTTCCTCATCGAACTCCCACTTGAGGTCGATCCCATCATCTGCACTGGCATCGTCGGCACCTGCAACTGTTTTGGTAGAATCTGTGAGTCACGAGGACTCAGCAATCTCACACCCGCGAGATCAAGACTATTTAAGCTTATAGGAAAGGATGGTGTAATGAGGTGGAGCTGCAGCAAGCACTAAGCATATATGGTGGCTAACATACGCAAGTGAGAGCGAGAAGAGAAGCAACGGAACGGTCCTCATCTAGCAATGACCAAGAAGTGATCCTGAACTCCTACTTACGTCATTCATAACTCAAACCATGTTCACTTCCCGGGCTCCGCCGAGAAGAGACCATCACGGCTACACACACGGTTGATGTATTTTAATTGGGTCAAGTGACAAGTTCTCTACAACCGGACATTAACAAATTCCCATCTGCCTCATAACCGCGGGCACGGCTTTAGAAAGATAATACCCTGCAGGGGTGTCCCAACTTAGCCCATCATAAGCTCTCACGGTCAATGAAGGATAAACCTTCTCCCGGAAAGACCCGATCAGTCTCGGAATCCCGGTTTACAAGACATTTCGACAATGGTAAAACAAGACCAGCAAAGCCGCCCGAATGTGCCGACAAATCCCGATAGGAGCTGCACATATCTCGTTCTCAGGGCACAACGGATGAGCGAAGCGTATAGGTACCAACATAACCCAAGTTGCCAAGGGACGGTCCCGCACGGTGCTCTAGTTTGGACCAGCACTCAGAGGAACACTGGCCCGGGGGTTAAAATTAGATGACCCTCGGGCTCGCGAAAACCCGGGGGAAAAAGGCTTAGGTCGCAAATGGTAAAACCAAAGTTGGGCCTTGCTGGAGGAGTTTTATTCAAGGCGAACTGTCAAGGGGGTCCCATAAATCACCCAACCGCGTAAGGAACGCAAACTCAAGGAGCATAATACCGGTATGACAGAAACTAGGGCGGCAAGAGTGGAACAAAACACCAGGCATAAGGCCGAGCCTTCCACTCTTTACCAAGTATATAGATGCATTAATATAATAAGAGATATTGTGATATCCCAACATATCCATGTTCCAACATGGAACCAACTTCATCTTCACCTGCAACTAGCAACGCTATAAGAAGGGCTGAGCAAAAGCGGTAACTTAGCCAAACAACGGTTTGCTAGGAAAGGATGGTTAGAGGCTGACATGGCAATATGGGAGACATGATATAACAAGTGGTAGGTAGCGCAGCATGGCAATAGAGCGAACAATTAGCAAAGCAAAGATAGAAGTGATTTCGAGGGGTGGTCATCTTGGCTGCAAGGTTCTCAGAGTTGTCGAAAGCTTGATCCTCGTAAGCGTACTCAACAGGTTCCTCATTCACGAACTCGTCTCCCGGCTCTACCCAAGACAAGAACACAAGCAACGGAACCACAATCAATCACGAGAAATGCACAGGCAACATGATGCAATACATGGATGATATGCAAGATATGATATGCGGTGCATATGCGTGCTCCGGAAGGAAAAATAATGAACAAGGAAGTAACTTGTCAAACCAAGCATGCCATTGGAAAGATGAGATGATTTCGGTCGAAATCGATATAAAGATCACCGGAAACGGATGCACGATTTGCAAATGGCAAGCAAAACAAGAATGACACGAATCTGCGATTAACAGCATGATAACACTTAAAATGCAATAAGTAACAATGCTACAACACTCCAACATAGCAACAAAGCATATGGCAGTAATCTAGAGGAGATGCTTGACAAAAGATGAACAGTGAGCTACGGCTAGATCACAACATAACAAGCTCAAACAAGCATGGCAAAAGTGCAAAAGATAACAGGTTCACAGACTTGGTGAAATTACTGGACATGGCAGAAAACAGCATCAGGTAGCAATGTTTAGAGCACGAAATAAACATGCTACAGGAACTTAACATGGCAAAACAAGGCATGAAAGTATTCCACTAAATGCATATGACCGAAGTCCCTTACTGACCATAAGCCAAAAAGGACCAGAAGATATGATGGCAACCATGTAAACATAGCAAGTTTCGTTAACAGATCTCAGACTTAGCAGAAAACAGAGCATGGCAAGAACAATAATATGAAGGCATCTTGGTGAGCTTGATGCACTCACCACAAAGCAATTCATGACAAAACAAGCATACCTACAGCAAGATGGCATGTTTATGAAGCTATCCGTGGCAAGAGCGAGTACATAGCATGTATGGATCAACTACAACAAGCTTGGCAAAATTGCATATCATGTTAAGAATCTGCCAGAAATATTTTATAGCAAAAGTAGAGCAAGATTGAGTCATGCTACGGCACTCCATAATTGCAAACAAGGGCATAAATGGATCAATTACAACAATATCTACAAAACATCCTTACTGAACATCTCCAAAATATGCATGGATCTCTCTGTAGCATCAAGTTTACATGGCAAGAAAATAACAGCAGAAGACTTAGAGAAATCACTAAGTCCCTGAAATCAGAAACATTACGGGGCCTAGTTTGCATGCTTGTGCTAGTCACCACAGAGATCACACAAATACATAGCATACACCACTGAAAAGATGACATGACATACAACAAAACACATGTAGAGCTCATACCTATAAGATGCACAGATTAAATGCAACAAAAATAAAAAATCTCCAAGTTCTGCTAAGAACCAGCAGATAACAGCAACTAGCACTCTTGCACCAGAGATTTGGGCATCAAGATGGACTTAAATGAACATCGTGCAATTGGACAAAATGAAGAGCAACACGAGAAGAACAATTTGACATATTACATGCGCGAAACGGAGCTATATGCAGAGAGTTATGATGCTATGAACATGGGCACATGCTGTAAAAAATAAATGACTTAAAATATTTTCGGGGTTCGGGAAAGTCAACCTCCAATGTTGACCCGATCTGGATCGAAGCTAGGGTTCGAGCTCGGGCCGAAGCTCGCCGGAGAAAGGGCCGGCGGGGACGCCGGCGGGGCG